>NW_022900916.1:29548194-29629792 GCF_012274545.1 Fukomys damarensis
AAAAAAAAAAAAAAAAAAAAAGGAAAGAAATTTGGATGAACTCTGAAGACATCACATGTATATGAAGGACTGTACTGAGAATAGTCAAATTAGCAGAGAAAACTGCAGTGGTGGTTATTGGGGTTTGAGAGCAGAATGGGAAGTTAATGCTTAATAGGCACAGACTTTCATTTTGGGAGATGAAAAAGTTCTGGAAATATATGACAATGATATTTACACAACACTATGAATATACCTGTTGTCACTGAGCTTATTTTTAAATGGCAAAAGTAGTAAATTTTAAAAATATTTTACCACAATAAAAAAGGAACAGATATTCAGTTTTATCAAATATATTTTTAGCATTAAAAAAATTCATTGGAGTTTTCGCTTTGGTCTGAAAATGGTGAATTAAATTAGTAGATCATCTAATACTGAATCATTCTTAACATTTCTCAAATTACTATATACTAGGTTATTGTTCAATTCTTTTAAAATGCTGTTGATTCTGTTTGTTCACATTCAGGATTTTTTAAAAAATTGAAGTTCATATGTATCCATTTTTCCTATGAATGACTCTAATTTCTCATTCTTTATGGCTGAGTAGTATTCCATTTTATAGAAAAACCACATCTTCTTTATCAGTCTCCAACTCATGGGCAAATGGGCTGTTTTCAAGTTTTAGCTATTACAGACTGTGCTGCTATAAAACATAGGTGCGCATATATCACTGATATGATTCTTTTAATTCTTTTGGAAAGATACCCAGCAGAGGGATGGCTGGGTCAAATGGAACCTCTATACTCCTAAGTGAAATAAATAAGTCACACATGCATAAATAGTGAATAGTTTCCCTGGTGTGAAAAACTATAAAGGTACATAAGATTGACATTGTGAAACAGGAAGAAAAGGGCTAAAAGTATAGGGGAAGTGGGAAGGGTAGGGGAAAGGTAATAAGGGAAAAGAATAAAGATGGGAAAATGAAACAATGGAAATAAAGTATTTGTAATAGGAAAGGGAGGAGGGGGTGAAGGGAGGGCAGGGATAAGGGGTAAAAAATGAGAACCAAGACCTGGCGTGTAAAGGTACAAGATCCCAATGATGAATGTAACTGTACTGTGTACCTAAAATGTACCAATAAACTCAATGAGAAAAAAAATTGAAGTTCATAAATGAAATTGTTCTTCTTTTGCTCCTCTCTCCCTTCTTTCCTTTTGTGCTTAGTCTTATATGTTCATCTCATGATTTTTCTTACTAGCTGCATTAGTTTTTCTCTGATTGAGCTATACCACCTTCAAAATATTCCAGACGCTTTTCTACTAAACCACAAAATTCTGAATGTATTATTCTGTTGATAAATCACTCAGTCTACTCTGAATGAAGAGTAGAACTTTAGAGGAAATAGTAAACTTTTCAATAAATGCTCCCTTTTAGAAAATCCAAATGAGAAGGCTTCATTCCATTTTAGTGAATTTCAGAGACATTTGTTGATTACCTCCTATGTGCAAGGTACTGTCTCAGGTGTGGGGAGTAAAAACATGACTAAGACAAGTCTTCTACTGGTGGAGAAAGAGGAGTAAATAAGTAACCACGAGGTTGTAAGGTAAGTTACCATGGAAGAAGTACACCCAGGGTCCAAAGTGAGGAGTCCCTGGGGTTTCTGGGAAGGCTTCATTACAGAATCCTCTTCCTCACTTCTCGTTTCTTACAATATAGTCATCCCTTGGGATCACAGGAGTTTGATTCCAGGACCCCAAGGGTACCAAAACCTTTGGATGCTTGAGTCCCTTGTATAATGTGGTATTTGTGTAATCTGTACACATACTCCTGTTCACTTGAAATTATCTCCGCGTTATTTATAATACCTAACACAATATAGATGCTAGTTGTTAAATTCCATTGCTTGAGGGAATCATGGTAAAAAAGCCTGTAGGCGTTTAGTACAAATGCAATACCTTTTTCAAATACTCTATTTTCATTCTAAGATTGGTTGAGTTCAGGAAGGCGGAACCCACAGATACACAGGGCTAACTGTAATGTTTATGGTTCTTTACCTAAACTCCAAATTGGCACGTGGCTTCACACAAGACACCAGCTCTCTCTTCTACTTTTCCTAGTGTTGTTGGCACAGGGATCGAAGAACGTCATATGATGGCTTGTGCTTTTACTGGGGTCCTGTACTCCATCCCCTCTGGTCTGCTTGGAGTGTAAGTGCCCTGCCCAAGACCACGGGAAACGTGGAGGAATCAAAGAAGGACTGAATCACAAGGTTGGGAAATAAATTTTCCAAGTTCTCACTGTGTCCAGAGAACAGCCTCTGGGCAGGACACTGGGGAAACAGGTGCACAGCACTTCTGAGGAGGACCTAAAAATCATCAGGAGATAACCAGCAGCTTTCCTTACTTCTCTAGAACAGATCTTGATACACGAAACAGCTCTTAAAGTCTCCTCTAAGACTTACTTATTTTTCAGTCTTTGACTTTCTGCTAAAACTCCCAGCGGAAGTGTTAAGGCATGCCAACTGGGCCAGTGTTAAAGTGATGCTACTTTTTTATATTTATGCTTGTGCTCCTCATTTGTTTCAGGGAAGATTTGCAGCTCTGTCACTTTAAAATGTCCCCTGGAGTTACATTTTGAAAGATCCTGAGCCCCAGGAAAATTCTCTACCAAACTTAGCAGAGACTGGAGACCTCTTGAGTCATGGTAAGGAGTGGTGGCCATCTGCTTACATTAAAAGGACAGTAGATGCTGAGCAGCACCAATTTCTTTCTACCACAGCCTTTTCCTCCTTACACATTTGTTTCTCAGAATCTATTTCTATAATGATTTTACCTATATCTCCTATCAAGCATTTTTTCCTGAATGGAAATGTGAAATTGGAAAATAAAACAAATACTACATACAATTCTGTAAAGGTGGTTTCTTGGGAAAATGCAATACAAATGGCCTTGCGTGTCCCTGGATTTCACACCTGCAGATCAACCAACCACAAGTGGGGAATATTTGGGAAAAAAATCGCATCTGTACTGAATGTGTGCAGGCTTTGCCTCCCTGCTATTATTCCATAAACAATATACTATAAGAACTTTTGTAACATTGTATTAGATATTATAAGTCACATAGAGATGAATAAAAGTATACAAGAGGACATTCGTAGGTTACATGCAAACACTACACCATTTCATACAAGAGACTCCAACATCCGCCAATCCTCCATGGACACTTATACTCAAATGCCGCTCAAATTCTTTACCAGAGAATTTACTACAACAGGCAGAGATGAATGCAGCTTTTGAAATACCTAGGTTTAGTATAATTATAAATGTACATAAACTGATGATTCATGAGCTCTCAAATTATACATCTGCATTTAATTTTATGTTGAACTGTTTTTCAATCCTCAGAAAATTATATTACCAAATGTTCCTGGCTCACTAAATCTTTAATTTCTTTTTTTTTAAGTCTTAATCAAAGGCAAAGACTCATCTAGCACCTTCATATAAAATTTGATGACCAGGAGGTAAATTTCTTGTCATGTAAGCATATCTGGCTGAAGGAATTCAGATAGAATGTTTTTGAGCTTTAAATAAACAATTAATAACTTACCCAATGGTCATTGCTATCTTGTATTTCTTCTATGAAACGTTAGATGACAATGGATTCACTTGGTATAGAAATACATGTGACAAAATCACGAGTGGACAGGTTGGATCTGTCATCATCTCTGCCTGATTGCTTAGCATCCTGACGGTGCACAGTTATTCTTGGGGCACAAGGATCCTGTTGCACTCAAAAATTCAACGAAGCATATTGCCACTGGGTGGCACAATTGGAAATCTGTAAAGAAGCCTGGCCTTTAATACGGCCTTTTTCCTCTACTCCAAGGACTTGAATTTATAAACACAAGAGCTGCTGCCCATTGTGATTGCTTTTTCTTTGGGACTGTTTATAAAAAGTGAGGAAGTCTGTGGCTTTTCAAAGAGTGTGGCTTTCACATTGGAAGTGTTTGTGTTGTTATTCTGTATGAGATAAAGTGGAGCGGTTCTTTATTTAGGTTTGTCTTTTTGATCTGATGAATGCAGGTATTGGAGTGAGAGACAGATTTTGGTTATGAATTTGTGGACAGAAAAATATGGCTAAATCATTTATACTCTGGCATTATTTTCTGTTCCTGGGGGTCCAGTATGGTAGGCCCAGCCATGTGTGGCTATTTAAATTTAAATCTAAGTGAATTAAGACCGAATAGGGTTTCAGAACCAAGTGCAGTAATGTGCACTACTTACTTAGGTGGCTGAGGCAAGCAGATCACTTGAGCCCAGGAGTTCAAGGCCACTCTGGGTGGTATAGTAAGACTTCATCTCAAACAAACAAACAAACAAATAAATGAAATGCATACCCTCAGTCACACTGGCCACATTTTGATTGCTCAATAGCCTAAAGCAGCTAGTAGTTACTATATTATATTTTACAGATATAGAACATTTCTGTCCTCACAGAAAATTCTATCAGAGTGGGCTGCTGATACCATTTCCTTTTTTTTGTCATCAAAAGGATAAATATTGGATGTTTCTGCTCATACTTTCTAAAGACCTTGGGAAGTTTTATTCATCAGTATTGACTATGCAATTCACATGAATACACATTTGCTTAATATATACTCTATGTTAAGTAGATATATTTTGCAATTTTGTGTCCCCAAAATTTAGGAGATCAGGGTAAATTTATAATATGTTTGCTTGACATCAGAATTATCTTAAAATTGAATTTATACATTGTATATTTTATGAATCAGTCCAGAATCTTTATCACCAGGATTTTGATAGTAAAATTATTCAATCACTCCTAATATCTCTAGATCCATTTTTTAAGTAATGTGTTTACTGTGTTTTTAATCCCTGACATATCTGCTATGCATTTCGGGCTCTATACTCATTTCTCCTTATTTGTTTATTTTTAACCTTAGGTGTTTCATTTCAGTCATGCAGGGAAACGGCTCCGCTTCCTCAACCTCTGACTCTTGCTGCCTCTTCTGGGAGTGCTTGAGCAGGACTTCCCACCTGTCCCGCCCGATGCCAGTTGGCTCTCAGGCTTTGGCTTCCCTAGAGGATATCACATTTCCATGCAACTAAACGGGCTGTGAGAAGATAATCTGCTTGTTCAGTATTTGTGGCAAAACTCAGAAATTTTTATTACATTTATATGTTATCAGGGCAGCTTCATGGAAACTGAAAACTCCAGGCAAGCAAGCCCTTTTCTCAACAGAGTGTAAGCCCCAATCCAAGTGGCTGGTATTGGAGGGACAGTAGATAGATTCAATCTACACTTATTGGACCTGTCTTCATGCCCACCTCTGTGCCTAATACATAGGGGTACAAAACTATATTCAAGAGACAGCTCTAAATAGAAATAAAAATAAAACAAAAGACGGAGGAGGAGGAGGAGGAGGAGGAGGTGGAAGAGGAGGAGAAGAAGAGGAAGAAGAAGAGGAAGAAGAAGAAGAAGAAGAAGAAGAAGAAGAAGAAGAAGAAGAAGAAGAAGAAGACAGCCCCTGCTTTTGAGGGATTTGCCTATTACTAGTGAACAAATACACTTCATTTTGCCAAGAAGTTTTGGAACCATGAATAGTCTAGGCTATATTAGGTGAGCATTAGTGTGTATGATTTGCTATGATGAAACAGATCTCACAAGCTATGTGGGAACCAATCCTTTTTTTTTTTTTTATAAACTCATCTTGTCTTTCCCTAGGATAGTAGTTAACAAACTTGACTGCACGTTAAATTCTCTTGAAGATTTTTTTTTTAAATATCAATACTCAACAGCAAATCCTGAGAACTGTGGTTCTCAAAGTGTGGTCCACCTACAAACATCTTTAGCGTGACCTGGGAAATTGGCAGAACTGCAGATGTTCAGGCCCTACCCAGATCCCAGATCCACTGAGTCAGACTAGCTCGGAGGTACAGCTATCTGGTTTATTTATTTATTTGCACCAGGGATTGAACTTGGGACCTTGTGCTTGCGAGGCAGACAGCAGCACAACTGAGCTAAATCTCTGGCCCTAGCCATCCATGTTTTAACAGGTTCTTCACTGATTTAGATGCATAAAAAATTGGGAACCACTGCTCTGCAGATTCTATTTTAATTGGTCTGAAGTCTGGTGTCAGGTTTGCTAGTTTAAAAAGGCTCTCCAGGTGATTCTAATGTGTAGACAGACTTGAGAACCACTGCTTTGGATGAAAAGTTGCTCCAACTTCCCTTTTGATTGGGAATTGTTCAGGTTTGTATAACATCAGAGTAAGTGTTCTTTCAGCTGTCCCTGGATTGTAGTCCAACAGTCTGGAAGAGATTTTCATGCTTTCATGTACATGGGAGGAAGAATCCACTCATTGGACTAATGGGTGGGAACAAGACTTAGAACTGACCAAAAGCCATTTGGAGTGTAAGCGCTGAGGTAGACTAGTGCTACTCAAGCACTAAGTCTGTACAATCTTCTGGGGATTTTATTAAATGCAGCTTCTGCAGTCATTATGTTTGGAATAGGACTGAAATTTTGCATTCTCAACCAGACCTCAATGATGCTCATGCTGTTAGCTCTGGGACTTTGAGTAGTGAGTTAGAAATTAAGACTCAGGGGGCCGGGGATTTAGCTCAGTGGTGCTGCGGCCTACCTTGCAAGTGCAAGGACCTGAGTTCAATTCCCTGTACCCCCCAAAAAAGAAATAAATTAAGACTCAGGTTTAACCCTAGATCTACTGAATCAGGATCGATGTGTTAATAAGATGTCTATTGTCTAAAAGTACTTTTTGCTGTAGAAAAAAAGAGAAAGCATTCTAATCTTTAAAAGATACAGCCCTGATAAAATTTTGGCTGTGTGCAAGTTGGTTTTCATAGCCCAGAAGAGAAGGTTGCACGGGGCACAGTGATTTGGTGGGTTTTCTGGGATTACTGTCTGTTGTGACAGAAGTAGCTATCAGAAACTCTCTGTTCAGATTTGATGTCTAGTACCAAAACATTTGACCTTGAGACAAAAATCACTAGAGGTGTGCTAAGTTGATAAAGTGACTGAGTGAAGTGAGAGCTTTGATAATTTGTTAGGGAGTTTTAAATTGAAACTGCTTTAAAAAATACTAAGTGAATGGGCTGGATGTTTTTAAAAATAAACTCAAAGAATATCTAAATGACCTATGCAACATTAGAAACTTTAATTTCTTTTATAATAAATGTGGTATATTATTTAAGCTAAAAATAATGAAGTGTGAAATTTCACTATCCTCACAAATCACATTAAAATATTAATCGTCTAGTTTTTAAGCAGCAAATAAAAAAACCTGCTTATTTCACATCACATTAAATATTTCATTAGCAACTTGAGGGTTTTGAGGGAATTGATTTTTTCATTTCTACCAAGAAAAAATACACTGTTTCAAAGTATTTTTAAAACAAACATTTATATAATTTTCTTTAGTGAATATCACACAATAAAAATCTGTCTTAGTTTGAGTGATTCATACATATTAAAGTAAAATCTTCAATGGGTTTCAAACTTCAAACTTTAATGGGTTTGTTGTGTTTATTTGAAAAGTATCAAACTATATAGAACATAATTATCTAAATTGTAGGAGTTTAATATAATGAATTCATAGAACTGAGAGCTGGACGAAATTGTAGATTTTGAATACAATTCCTTCATTTGCTAAATGAAGAATCTGAAAACCAGCAAATGATTTTTCCAAAGTCTCAGAGAGCAGGACTTAGCTCATGACGGGGCTGGAGCTGAGACAGTCGGGCCTTGAGAGTACTGCTTGAGAGTCTTTGGGACCCCTTGGGTTCCACCTCTGACTTTCCATGGAGAGCCAGCCCTTTCTCCAGCACATCAAAAAAAAAAAAAAAAAAAAAAAGGTTTTAAAAATCACCTTTAAAGACCAATGTGGAAAATCACTTTAAGAGAACCCAAAACCACATCTGTTTGGCTTTGGACCCACAAAAATTATAGAAATCATCTCTTCTTTGCCCACCAATTGTGGTGATTAAATTACTGTAAAAATCAAACTTGAAAGGGAATGCTATTTTGCCAGATGATGGTAGAATACAGAGCTGCTCTGAAACCTTCCCCCACCAATCCTATTTTATTTTTTAAAATTCAGAGCACAGGTCTAAATTGTTAGTCTTAATCTTAGAAGTAATTGCAGCTTGTTTAATTCCAAATATTTGTACAGCATATTTTTAGTAAGCAGATATATTATGAACCTTATTTATTTAGATTAGTGCTCTTGGTCCTTGAAAATATCATTGTTGCCCAGCCTAATCCATAAGCCTAATTTTTGAGGCCAGGTAAAAATTTAGGTCCTCACTTACATTTTGGCACAGTTAACTAAAACCCAATAAAAAAACAAAGTACATGTGACTATAGTTTCATTTTACTACAAGAAAGAAGCAATAAAACCTTCTTTTAAAGTGGTGTAACAATAAATCAAGAGGGAAAAATTAGCCAGCCTTTATCTAGTAGTGCTCAAGTATTTTACTGTAAAGAGATGGTTCTCTTTGGTTTTCTAACATTACCCAATGTAAAAATATACCAACACCCAATAAATGCATACTTGCCTTCTGATTAGGTTGTTTCACACAAATATTTGTATGGTCGTTGAAGATGAATAGGAATTGTATATTGTGCTGGAAATTCTATGGGTCAGTAAAAAGAATAGGATTGATATAATATTCAGTTTTGCTTCCCTATGGCCAATTTCACACTTTCTAAAACCTTATGGACATGATCCAAAATATACATATATTTTTAAGTGAATGTTATTCCAAATGAGAATTTGAGAAATGTGGACCCGATTAATGGTAATTGGACTTTATAATATCTTTGCACAAGTGTTCAAAAATAAAATTTAAATATATGCAAAGAAAATACCTACTTAATTTACATTGGCAATGAAAGTGAATTGAAATAATACAGTTTTAGAATAAAAATCAAGCAATCTTGCTAATAAGAGAATAAATAGCTCAAAAGAACAGCTGGGTTTTGATGGATCCTATATTGGCGTTGAAAATGCTATAATGTATACACTGAGCCATGTTATTACAATAATTAATGAAAGCAAGAACAGGCACAAGACTCCATCCTGTTTTCTTTATCTTTTAGTAAAAATTTTCTAGTAAAGATGTGAGTACAGACTTAGAGGAAAAAAAGTAAATGAGGGTCCTGGTAATACTTTTGTGTGAGCAGACATTTTGGGTTAACTATGCACCAACATATTATTTAAACAGATAAATATTTATGAGAAAAGAAAATGAATGGGGTTCCAGGGATTTAGCTCAGTGGTGCCAATGCCTGCCTCGCAAGCACAAGGTCATCAGTTCTATTCCTGATACCAAAAAGAAAAGAAAAGAAAATGAATGAGTATATTTGACTCTATCCAAATCATAGATTCACAGCACAAGAAGTTATATAAAATATCCAACAACTAGTATTTGGAAAATGTTCAACTTCACAAGCAATCAAAGATATTATCAACCAAACAAAATTTATTTTTCTCCCTATTAAATTGCTTCTCTGCATCTCCCTCTCTCAAAAGCTAATACCCAAATTTTAAAGAGCATGGAAGAAAGGGAGGGAAAACATTTCCTAGCCTGTTGGTGGAAGTATTTGTTGAGTTTTTGCTGAAGCACAGATGGACATTAGTGATGGAAAACTGCGAACTTGTTCATATCTCTTTCACCTAGGAAATCTCTAAGAAAACCATGAGATGCATGTATAAAGATTAATGGTATTATGTTTTAAAAAGTTTAACTTTTTTGTTATAGAAGAAAGGAAACAATACCAATATCCAATACTTGGGAACTAACAGATAAATCGTAGCATATATGCCATAGTGCATCATGCTATGGGTCTGATTTTGGTAGCAATCTGTACACACACATGGCATCGAAATCCTGGAAGGATTCACACTAAAGTGTGCCCAGTGATGATCTCTGAGGAGTATAGTAAAGTCATCTTTCTTCACTGGGATTTTTCATAGATTCCAAATTTCTGACGTGTTTGTCACATTTTATAACCAGGAAACAACTTTTAATTATTTTTAAGTTATCTTCTCTAGCTCCCTTGTACAATTTATAAAGCTCTGAGGTGCTAATCTTGTCTTAAACATAGTCTAGGAGTATTTAGCATGCTTCTTTCAGTTCCCCCTCTCTTACAATTCATTATCAGCTTTTCTGGCTCTTCTCAGGTTAAAGAACCATCTCTACAATAACCTATAGATTAGGACACAATTTGGAATCCCACTCCTTTCTCATCTCCAATGTTTTGTTTTGTTTCTCTGATATTTCTTCACTATTGGGGCAGATGCCAGAGCTTGTAGAGACTGCTAGCTGTTCTGTCACTCAGTAGAGCCACGGGAACACTTTTGGGAGGGTGCTGTGGCCTTTGCTTTGAGTATCTGGGGCTGACACAGTGCAGAGAGGAGCTTGCTGATACTTGGTGGCCCCTTGCAGTGACTTCATTCAATCGATGTGACTCAGCATTCATATCTCTGGCAGTCACACTCTCCCACCTCTCCCGGATAGCTCAGGGTTGGCCTTAGCAGTGCGTATCATCAGTCTGTTTCACTGCTCTAAAAACTTTTAACTATTTCATACCTTCCTTCCTTTATTAATTCAAGTAATACATTCTTCTTGTCAACTAATTCAAATAATGCAGTAGTTTGCCCAGAGGTCACTATTATTAGATCATGTGTGAATCCATTCTGATATTTGCCAATATATCTAAAACCGTTTCTGTGTTTATGTGTGTACCTACATGTATTGATACCTCTGTAGGTTTTAATGTAAAAATATTTGTTTCAGTGGCACACACCTTGTGATCGCAACTTTTCAGAAGGCCAAGAACCACAAGTCTGAGGTCACTGAGGACACGTTTGAGAGACTCTGTCTGAAAAGAAAAAGGGCAGGGGATGTACTTCCACACTACCTGGGTTCAATTTATAGTATTGTAAATAAATAAATAAATATTTCAAAAAATCCCAAAAATAGAAATATTCTTTATTACAACTTGCTTTCAGTCAATTGGTAGCTGATAACAGTTCAAATTAATTCCAGCTTTTCATTTTAACCAGCAGTGCCACAGGGACATCCCTGTGTGACTATAGTTGTGCTGCCTGCCAGATAAAGACTGTCCTAGGGTCTAGCTACAGGCAGCCCACATGTCATTAAGCTTAACACTTCCAACTCATGTCTGGGTGAACCCACAAACAGGCAACTTGAATACAATCTGTTCTAGCTTGTACTGTACAGCTTACTGAGTGCTCCGTACGTGCCTGCTGGACTCCTGCTTCCTACAGCCCATTTCACAGAGGAAAACACTGAGGCTGACAAGGTATCATAACCTACGGGCCATCACAGAACCCTGAGGAATCTGACTCTAACTCCTACCTGTTTCTCCATGAACCATGCCTGCTGTCCTTTGAAGCTATAGCCTAGTCTTACTTAAGTGGGTCGGTGTCCTATAGGGCAGATTTCAAAGTTGAAAGTTTTTATTGCTCATGGTATCATATGATTCTAAAAGGAAGCTGAAAAAACAATCAGGGCCTGTACATGTAGGTTTGAGTTTATAGACATTAAAATATATTCATGGCTGGTATGGTGGTGCATGTCTGTAATCCCAGTTACTCAAAGAGCTGAGACAGGAGGACCTCCAATTTTGAGACCAGGCTGGGTACCTAGAGAGACCCTGTTTCAAAATACGAATAAAAAGGGCTGAGGATACGTATGAGATGTGAGGATTATAGTTAAAAATGCACCCAATTGGTATTAAAATTTGGTTTCCTTACTTTACAATATAAATGTAACTTCAGCAGCTTTGTCTCTTCAGGTAAGAGTTACTCTCCTAGTTTTTTCCTCTTAATTTTATTGCTTGCCATTAAACCTAGCATGGTGTCACACAAAGAGTTACTCTTAGCACACAAGGAAATGACTGCCAGGTGCCCTTGCTTCTCCTCCAGTACCTGACAGCCACAGCAGACACTGTTCAATGCCATGTCCCCTACAGCATTCATGTTAAATTTAATTCCCATGATGGTGGTGTTAGGACGTGGGCCCTTCAGGAGAAGACTGGCCCATGAGGGCTCTGTCCTCACAAATGAATGGGTGTCTTAAAAGGAGAGGGCGAGTTGACCCTGTCCGTCTCCTCCAGAAGATGCAACTTCAAGGTGTCATCTTAGAAAGAGTAACTAGGTCCCTCAGCAGACACCAAACCTGCTTATCATCTTGGATTTACAGCCTCCAAAACTGTTAGAAGTGAATTTCTGTCCTTCATAAATTACCCAGTTGAACAGCCTAAGAGGGTTACCTATGGCAGAGCTTCAGAACTCTGTACAACCCAGCATTTCAGGTGGCCACTATGAATCAGTTGGACTTGGCTGAGAGCTGAATTCTGTCACCTTTAGATTTATTAATTTCTTTCAACACATAGTTGTTGAGCTTATGTGCCTGGCATGGTGCTGGATCCCAAAGGTTCAGCTGTGACTCGTACAGTCTGGATCTGAGGGGCTTCATGAGTGAGGAGGGAGGCAGACAGTGGCTGAAGTGTAAGTCCAGTTCTATCAACTAGAGCAGGGACTACAGGTGTACATCTTGGGGAGATCTTTGTTTTGTAATTCTTGGGCCCAAATCCAGGGCCTTGCACATGCTAGGTGAGTGCCCTACCACTGAGCTACACCCCAGCCTGAGACTTTTCCTTAAACGGAGCCCTGAATGGTGAGCAGGAGTTGGCAGACAGGCAGAACAGAGCCCAGGGTGGCTGCCTCAGGTGTGAGTAGCAGCCACGCAGAGTCTGAGAAGCAGTCAGGGAATGCAGAGAAGCCTGGTATTCCCAAGGCCTGCAGATCCTGGAAGTGAGGAATAAGAGGCAATTCTGTGCCAAGACACATCCAGAGCAAATTAAGCAGCTTAGAGACCATGGTAGTGATCTGAGTCTCTTTCCAAAGGAAATCTTACACAGGTTTTAACTAGGCAATCTAAGTAGATTTGCCTTTTTAAAGACATGAGACTGCGGCATAAGACACAGCCTTTATGTGGCTGGGTCCCTTTTCATTTTGCATTATTTAGAGAAAGATTTCAGGTTGAACTTTCTTGAGTACATGGAACACAATATAGTAAGCACTAGTGCTTACAGCTAATACCAGCAAACAATTCTATAGCATTAACACTATACTGACCTCTTCACCTCTGCTTTGAGCTTTACAAACATTTAACTTGTTGACATTAGATATTGTATTTGATCTATATACTGCTACTATCCTCTTTTTACAGCTCATCCCATTTAGTCAGTGGTGAGCCTGGATGCAAACCCAGATGGCCTGGCTCCAGAGTCTGGGCACTAGCGGAGGGTGTGGAGGCCCACGCTTCCCTCTCTGATAGCTGACAAAGCTATTCATTCCTTGCCAGGCCCCAGTATAGCCCCTCTACTCCAGTCCTACCTGCTCTATGGCCAATGATCTCCTGTCCATCTTCTAGGTACAAGGCCTTTCACCACTTTTTAGTTTCTGCAGTTAGTTGACACCTTTTATGCTTGTTCCTTATGGTTAATGTTCCATGTCACTTGGCTGGACCATGCAGTGCCCAGATATTTGTCAAACATTATTCTAAGTGTTTCAATGTGGGTGTTGTTGGATGGGATTAATATTACACATTGGTGGGTTTTGAGTAAAATACATTGCCTTCCATAGTGTAGGTTGTTCTCATCCAATCAACTGAAGACCCAATTGGAAAGAAAACAGCTTTATAGTCTTTGGACTCAATTGGAGTAATACAGTGGAGCTTTGACTTAGGAACTCAGTTTGCCCCCCAGAGGCTGGTTGTAATTCAAATTGGTCAACTGAAGGCTCAGGCTCCTCTGCACAGCCTTCTGAGACTCTCTCCTGTGCTCACTTCGGCAGCACACATACCAAGTCACTCTCCTATATTCAGGCAGATCCCAGTGTCCCCAGAGAGACATTGGCCCAGAATTTCTCAATTAACCCCACACTGGAAAGGATGTTGTAATATTCCTTCCAGAACTCTTTCAGGGTTAAATGTGTATCTGAGACCATCTGGAAGCACAAGTGGCTGGCATTTGAATTGTAACTCACGGCTTTGGTCCTAATTTAAAACTAAAATTCTGGTGGTAACCAAATAGTTCATATGGCAGGCTGGTTATAACTTGAGGGTCCACCATGCTAGCTCTCCTGGGTCTCCAGTTTGCTGGCCACCCTGTACATTTTGAGTTTGCCATCTTCTATAACTGTATTAATCTCCCTCTTCCCTTTCTCCCTCTGTCTCCTTTGCTCACACATCCTATTAATTTTCTTCCTCTGGGCTTTCTGCCTTCTGATCCTGATTTCTGCTGGAATAGAGGCTGGCCCTGTCAGCTGACATCCTGCTTAACCCTCAACAGCTTCTCAGTTTGAACTCCTGGCTGGTGCCCAACTTGATTTTACCAACCCCATGAGAGTTCACCTACCTGCCTTCCCCTCCCAGGCTGGCTCCCAGTTAGAGAAAGCTCAGGCTTCTTTTGTTTCCCTTCTAAGGCATTTTGGATTTGAGCCCAAAGATCTACTTCCCTCCATCACCATTTCCAGTGCCAACTGAACCCCTATGTGTGACCTCCTGGCTCTACACGGCCCTCTGCTCCTGGATTCTTCCTTTTCTCCTCTGATTCCCTGTGTCTTAGCATTCCTGGCATGAGACCATCAAAAAGTTTTATGTGTTTGGGTGTCTAGTTGTAAAGAGGGAAGGAAGGAGATAAAAACTCTAACGGAGCTCAAGATAAAGGGTGGGGTATCCAGGCAAGGGAGGGAATGTGGCTAGGAGAGGAAGAACTTCAACATTGCACTGTGCTGGACTGTGAAGCTGACATTTATTTCATCGGGAGGGCCTACACATGCGAGAGTGACACAGATGCCTCAAAGTATGGCATGAGCTCAAAAAAGGTAGAGGGTGCCAGAAGGATGAGGTGTGCCTAGGCATGGAGGAAAGAACAGGAGAGTGAGGTAGAGGAGAGAATGGGAGAATCGTTTAATGAAAACAGAATGATCAAAGGAGGTGTTCCTTTGCCCCAGCCCAGATTCACTTGTGTAAAATAATCACAGAGATACACCTTGCCTGAAACTTTATAACACAAGGGAAGCAGCATTTTTATACTGTTCTGATGCTGTCAGGTGGAGGAGCGCTGGCTGGAGAGGCAGATTCTAGTCCTGGATCAACCACTTAGAAGAGCTTTGGGAATGTCAGGCCCCTCCTCTGAGACAGCGGTGGGTGGAGCACACTGGATAAGGTCTAATATTCTCTCCAGTTTGACATAAATGTTGTTCTCAGGAGTGATTATATAAGAGCAGAGGTATGTATTTGTATAATAATTTTTTAGTTATAAAATTTCAAACATGCATGGAAGTATGTTTATCCAGTTGTTAAGATCTTCCCACATTTGCCTGTCTATTCATTTCCCCCCTTTTTGACTGAATTATTTTTAAACACTGAAACCTTGTCATTTTGCCTTTATATTCTCCAGTGTTCTAAAATATGCAGAAATTTAAGAAATTACGAATTCATTATTACACTTGACATAAAGAACTTTTTATCATCTGCTATGCAGATCATAATACATTTTTAAATTGTCTACGGTAGGTTTACAAGGCCAGGTATAGTGGTGCACACCCATAATCTCAGCACTTGGGAGGCTGAGGCAATGAGTTCGAGGCCAGCCTGGGCCAGCCTGCATTAGCCAGACCCTGTCTCAAAAAAAAAAGAAAGAAAGAAAGAAAGAAAGAAAGAAAGAAAGAAAGAAAGAAAGAAAGAAAGAAAGAAAGAAAGAAAGAAAGAATGCCTGTTTAGAGTTGTTCTGTTTGTATTAGGGTCCAGATAGAGTACACATGTGACATTTACTTGTTATGTCTCTTTTAAAGAACAGGCATTAAATACAAATGTGCTTTTGTGAAGACAACAAGGATGATACTGAACAGCACTTAAGGAGACCATGTAAATGGTATCGTGACCAAGTGATTTTAGCTGGCTCCTCTTCTAAGGGAGGCAGGTTCTGTTTCTATCAGTTTCTTTTTTGTGGCCCCTTAGGACCTGTTTTTGAAGAAACATGCAGTGCTTCAGCTGTGGTTGTTTCAAACCACAGGGAAATGAACAGTTTAGACCCTGTGCAGTGCCTTCAAAATATCTTTCCAAAGTCCCTATCACCCTCTCATGGAACAGTGATCAGAAGCAGACCCTGGAGTTGTCCCCTTTTTACAGTTTTAAAAGTTTTTTGGTCCTATAGAAAGTTCTTTATATTCTACCCCAGCAAATTAGTGTAACCACTGATGCACTTGATCTCTTTTCTTTAATTTTCACCAGTTTCCTGTTGATTTTGATTTAATTCCAATATAAAGCACATTCCTTTAGAAAAGAAGAAGATAGGAGTCCTGGGAGCTGGCTCTCTCTTGGCCAATGCCTGGCCCAGTTATATCACCTCTCTGGAGTTCGGATGTTTGTAACTGAAGACCCTGACTAAAACAACCAAAACACAGAGTGACTGACCAGAATCTTCCCCAGCAAATTGTCACCTGGCTGGCACTGTCCCTGTTATCCACATTCTTCTTTTTAGTGACTGTCTTCTCCTTGGATGGCCTCTTCCCTTTGTACTTGCCACGATGCTCTTGGTATTGGGATGGCCATTTCTTCTTCCTGCTCCCTCCTTTGAAATCTGTCCTCCTTAGAAGGGCTTTGGGCTTTCTATCCCTTTATTCCTCTACCTCACCTAGAGACCCTCTTTCAGGTTGGAAAAGATTAGTGAATTCTAACTAGTGCCCTCAATTGAAATATGACTGGCTTCTCTCAATTCAGTACGTAGGGCTTCAGTAGTAGGACTTCATAGAGAGGAAGGCATAGAGTGGTGGAACCACAAATGGTGGGCAAGAGCTGAAGGACTGCAGTGACTCACACAGCCAGAGGGCAGCACAGTGGCAGGGGGACTATATGCATCCCAGAAGTATCTGGCATGGACAGGACGAGGAGAAACAGTAACTCTGGTCCTTGTGCTTGTGAAGCAGGTGGCAGAATCACTGAGCTAAATCCCTGACCCTAAGCCTATTTATACTTACTTATATTTGAATCCCAGCTCAGGCACTCACTGGCTCTGTGAATTTGGACAAGTGACAAACTTCAAATCTTTTTTTTACCTGTAAAATAGAAATGGAAATAATATTTATCTTCATAAGATCACTCTGGAGACTAAATGAGATAATTGTTGTGAAAATATCTGGCAAAATATAGATCCAGGCTCTATCTCCAGACAGTTTGGGTGGGTCCCAGTTATTAACACTTAGCTTTTAAAAAAAATCCTCAATCCATTACAGTTTCAAGGTTTATAACAGTTGCATTAATATATTTAGTTCCTTTTATATAATCTATACTGTTACCCAGGGCTTAGTTTGAATGTTGGTAGAGCATTGGTTACTCCTGTTCAAAAAGGAAATAATGCAGGACAAAGAACTTTATTAGACTTGTGGAATTCTAGGGTCTGGTGGCCATCCAGTCTAATCACTCACCTGTTGGCTGAATCCTCTTGCCAACAGCTAGTTCAGGACAGTGTTTCTTGAGCTTTAGCGGGTATCAGACTTACTGGAGAGCTTGTTGAAATCCAGACAATTAAGCTCCAGCATTAGATATAAGGAATCAGAAATCTGAGTGAATCCTGAGAATTTTCCTTTCTAACATATCTTTTGTTGATACTGCCTGTTTTGGGGATCATACTTTGAGAACCATTGATCACAATGTCTGGAGAGAGAGAGAGAGAGAGAGAGAATATGAATCCTAACTTCCTAAGACTGCTTTGCACATTTTGCAACAGCTGATAGCTTGAAGCATTAACATACTTATCCTTTTAGATAGTTCTTTTTCAAATTAATCTGAACTCTACCTCTCTGTCCCTTTCACCCATAGGTTGTTTGTCTTGCCCTTTCAACAACAGAGTTAAAAAATTATCCATCATAGCCTGGACAGAGAGTATTTTTTATTAGTTTTGGTTTGTGACTCACTATTCTTTTTTTTTTCTTTTTATTGAGTTTATTGGTACAATCTAGGTATACAATACAGTTACATTCATCCTTGGTGTGACTCACTATTCTAAGGGTAAAAGATAAACTGGCTGTATGGACACTCTGAAAATATGGCAAAAACATCAAGCCCTTCTTAGGAGAAAAAAAAAATCTGGTCTTTCCCTGGGATAACAACTTCAGTCAAACAAATGTTTTAGCATCCAATGTGTTTAGAGGTGGTAGGTATATAGGTGAAATACTACTTGAGGAAGTCCCATGGACAACTAGAATAGCCTCTTCCTGCTCAGTGGATATAGTTTTCTAGCAATGGACAACTCACTGCTATTCCATGGTTTTAACATAGCTTTGTGGATTCGTGACCATTCCAGCAATGAGTTGCATATTTTGGCACACAAGCCATTTGCTGAAGAAATAAAAATTTAATGGCCATATATCTGAAAGTTTCTAGCACTTTAGGGAGATTTCGAGATTTATTCTAGCATACCATACAATGAGTTTTATTGGGATCTGCAAAAATATATAATTTTAATAGGAATAGGTAAGCACAAAAAAGTTGACACCACTGAAAAAATATTGGCCATGCCAAGCAACCCCCATAAAAGTTTGCAGAATGTTTCAGAAAAGAATCAGAGAATTATTTGGCACTGGTTTCCTACTAGGGCTTCAGACAGGGTCTCATTTTTAAGGAAACAAATCTATGTTTCCAAAGGAATATTGGTCATTCACTGCTTTTGAAGAGTGGCTGTCCTGCTGATTCTTGTAGCCATGTGGATGTTGTTTCAATGCATATTTGGTGAAAGACTTTAATAATTAGAGATTCAAAAGCTATATTAAGGCAGGCAGGGTTTAGGAAGACACTCCAAGTTGAAAAGAACTGCTCTTCTGTTCCTAAAACCTGGAAATTTAAGTACAGTTATATATCACTTAACAACAGGGAAAAGTCTTCAGAAATGCTTGTGTCACTACCTGATTCTGGCCTTATGGAGTGTGCTTCCATATATTAAGACAGTGACTTTACTAAAAATTATGATCATATCGGGCCTCCATTGACCATGAAGTCTGTCATTGGTTGAAATGTCTTTAAGTGGTACATGACTGCATTAGGCAAATTGGCATTTTTACCCGTGGCCAGGGTCCCATCTTTATTACCCATTTTCACCTCTTGTTCTAAGCTGATTAATTTCTTGTTGTTGATTACAGGGTGCAAATCTTAGTCCTGCAGAGCTTTAAAGTGTCACTTCTTTGTGACCTTAATATTTCTGAACCTCATTTTCATTGTCTGACCAGAAATGGGTGAGTAATAATACTAGCCCCGTAGATTGTTGTGAGATATAACGGGGTATTACATGCAATACTCTCAGTGCAGTGTCGGTGACTAACGTATTTCTATACTAGTTCACGCACTTTGGAAGGTGAGTAACAGCAACATATCTATTTTGTATATATAGAAAAAAGAAAGCCAGATGGGTAGTCCTGGAAGGTAAACTTTGCCCTAGGTCTCCACTACTCTTCACCAGAGGGCTCATAGTAGTTTTTCCCAACTGAGGGCCCTGAATCACTGATGTTCAATGTGATCTTAAGAAGGAACATTGTGAGAACAGGTTTTATCGTCAGTGCATTTGGCAGGTGCTGCCTATCTTTAGAGAAACCTGTTTAACTTGGTTTAAGGGAGTATTTTCTGTTTTTAAAGTAGAAAGACCTACATTTATTTGTTAAGCTATTACAAAGACAAAACAATTATCATCAGGCGTACTTTAAGGACCTCATCTCAGTTCACTTGTTCTAGTACAGAAAACTAACATAAGGTGGAAATTAAAGGATATAACCTAAGAGGCTATAAGAAAGCAGACTGGCAAAAACCGAGTGGAAGGAGCGGAAGCTACCAGATCCTATCATTGATATAGGGTAGAGTTTTCTAGCCTTAGTTCAGTGAGAAGAATCAATTTTTCTGACGAACTATTACTGTGTGGGACACTAGTATGCCTTGGAGCCTGGTTAGTCCTTAAATCATGGGAGATAGTTGGTGCATAATGTGATCCCAGCCCATAGTAGCACAAAACAAACATTGGATCAAAGTATCTACCTATTTCTGAATGATTCTTGCCACAACAATAATTCCTAAGGGCACAATTCATTTGCATTGTCACCATAACAAGAACTGCAGCACAAATCCTTCCCAATACGAGCCTACTATTTTTCCTTTTTAATGAGTTTTATTGAAGAGACTTCTGACTAGCCAATGATTCTCTCTCTCTCTCTCTCTCTCTCTCTCTCTCTCTCTCTCTCTCATCTCTCTCTCTCGGCAACAGGTATCAAACTCAGGACCTTGTGCTTTCGAGGCAGGCAAGGTGCCACTGCGTTAAATCCCCAGCCCCAATGATTCTCTTTTGGAGGAATCAAGATGACTGTGTCTGAAGGCCAGTTGCCACCTCCTTAGCCACTCCTATCAGTCAGACCTGTGCACCCAGCAGGTGCCAGAGGACCCAGGGGAAGAAGATGCTGCCAGCCAGCTGGACTCGGTACAAGGCTTGATCTGCAAAGGCGGGCAGGAGACATTGAATAAAGGACTCTGTTCAACAGCAGATTTCATCACCGCCAGGTTCACATGGGTGTGTTTTCACTTTGCTCTTCCCTCCAATCGGGAATCTCTTTCCTTTCAGAAAGATATCTTTTGTGTTTGGTCTCTTCTTGATGCTTTGGTAAACTTCCTGCCCCACCAGCTCCTGATCTAGCTCCATGTGCTGACTTGCCTGGGCGGCAAGGCCACGCTCACTGGCAAGTTTTTTTCTCCCCGGCTCTGTGCATCGCTGGCTACACATCTCCAAATGTTTTCCCTTCTGTGTAGAAATGAGCTCCTGCCAGAGCTGGGCTCTGGGACACAGAGCACTGGCTTTTTGGCTGGCTGCCCTGGTGATAATCTGGAAGCAATCAAGGGAAGAAAAAGATAACACAGCTGTGATTTTCAAGGAGACAGGTCCTGGGTTTTCTACCTGCCAACCATGTTTCCTCAGAGGAGTTTTTCAGCAAGAGCTGTAAAAGAGAACTTTTAATCTCATTTCAAAAACCTGGAGCCCCAAATGCTTCCAGATCTCGGGTAGAAAACAGGCCAGAAAGAGGAGAGTTGCCGAAGAGCCCAGAGTTTGTAAGGAAAGGCAGCTGGGAGTGGGGTGGGGGTGGGGCGGGCAGGATGCCATTGCAATTCCGTGTCTCGGTTTCACATGTGCTTGAGAGGACTTGGTGAACTTGGCCTCTAAGTGCTTTCACCCACAAGTATGATATGGTTTGGGTGGAGGCAGAGGGTGCTGCAGAGGTTGATGCACATAAATCTGTCAGTGAGCGATTTGCAGACATTTGCCTGGAGCACTTGCAGACAAACACTGGAGCCCTTGAAGCCAAGGAAATGCCTGCCCAGGCTTGGGAAAGGCTGAACCAAAAAGATTGCCCCGGAGACTGCTGGGCCAGGGAAAAGGAGGTGCCAGTAATAAATAGTTTATCATTTAAATTGGGAGCTAAATGGAGAGAAAATAAAGAAAGTGACAAATCAATCAGGACCCAGAGAGCTTGGGAACTAAATATTGTTTGTGTTAGGAATAAATGAAAGTCACAGAAATGCATTGCCAGATCCTGGCAGCTCCTGTTGTCCACTGGCACCTCACATCACTCCTGCCACCAGGCTGGCTTTAGCTGAGTGAAAAGGCTGGGGAGTCCCCAGCATGTGGCTTCAGAAACTTACTTCCCAAGAGTTTTCATCTTTCTTTGTACGTAATTGACAGAATCACTTCGAGTGTACAGCAGTCATTCTGCCACCTCGTGCAGCCCAGTCAGCAGCTTTTACTGTGGTTGCATTTACAAACGCTCTCAGCATTTGCTAGTTGATTCACAATGTACAAGGCCTATGGTAGAAGGCAACTAGGTGCATGGGGCTTCTCCAAGATCAGGCAGACTGATCTTTAAAATGGGGCTACTACGACTTGTTTCGCAGAGATGTTGAAAGAGTGAGTGTGGAGTTAAGCTAACAGCAAGTACAATTTTACACCTTCCCCGACTGCTCCAAATGTCAATTCTTCTCATTCTGAACAGGAGTCCTGCTTTAAGAGTTGTCCTTTCTGGCTGACAAACCGATGGAGTTCACATCCAGGTAGGTATTTGGCAGGGACACACAAGGAGACCTGGTGCTTAATAAAATCCATCTTATTTCCTCCCTGACAGTATGTGATGATGACTTCTTCCTGCTGCCCATGTCTCCGTTCCAGCCTCTCCCTGTGACACAGTGGAAGTCGGCATCTCCTGCAGAGAAGACCAAGACATTCTGTCAAGTTCACCTGAACCTATGGTGGTGTAATGCAGTGAAGTCCTGGTCAGCGTGAAGCCAGGGTGGGTGCACATAGTGGCAGTCTTTGGTGCAGGAGTGGACTTTTGGCTATGGTTTCCCATAGCACAAAGAGTAAACAGCTGCTTTCTCCCTCTACCTGGGGCATCCCATAAACTTCAATTATTTTTTTGTACCGTGGATCAAACTCAGAACCTTGCACTTGCGAGGCAGGCGGAAGCACCACTGAGCTAAATCCCCAACTTCTATAAACTTCAAATTTTAAGATACAAAGCTTTAGACTTTCAAACACAGTTTGAGTGGGGAAGAGAAAGCGGCATCTTTTTAAAATCTTGACTTGCAGTTCTTGTGAATTCTAAAGCAATGATAGCTGATGCTGTGCTGCCTGTATTAGGAGGAAAATACACAGGACCGGAAAGCCATTGCCTTGGATTTACTCAGAAAGACATGGTGTGAAGCTTAGCCTCATAATTCACAATCATGGGATTTAGGGCCTTATTTTGAGCTGGGCATTGAACCCAGGCCTTAGAACATCTAAGTGTTTATTTTCCTTTTACTTCTTCCTCCACTGTATTGCTGTGAGAATTAAATTATTATTTTTCTGTCACACCAGGTCAGTCTCTCCTCTTCAGTTCTAGGGTTCATAGTCATTCATGGTGAGGCAAAGTGAACCATGAGCAGAGAAGAATGAATGCACTGAGAATCTATTTCAGGCTCTTTGGGTCATTTTTTAAAAGTTCCCTATACGTTTCTGGGATTTTCCAGCCATAAAATAACAGTATTCCAAAATTTCTGATTGTCATTTTTAGTCAATTGTTTTCCAAACATATGAAGTTATCTAGTTTAGAAACATGCCAGGCATTACTTAGCATGGATCCCTAGGATGTTTTGTTTTTGTTTTTTTTTTGGCATTCCAACCTATGTTTGTTTTCTATAAATCCTCTGAAATGAAGCTCATTCTGGTTACC
This sequence comes from Fukomys damarensis, assembly GCF_012274545.1. NCBI lineage: Eukaryota > Metazoa > Chordata > Mammalia > Rodentia > Bathyergidae > Fukomys > Fukomys damarensis. The sequence goes on from NW_022900916.1 coordinate 29,571,549, forward strand.
ACAGAGTAATGTTTGATTTGATAAGTGTTGTATTGTTTTCATTTTTGTTTTTGTTTTGGAGACAGGGTCTCACTATGTAGTTGAGACTGACCTGGAACTCACTTTGTAACCCAGGTTGGTCTTGAACTCACAGCGATCCTCCTGCCTCAGCCTCCCGAGTACTGGGATTACAGGCATGCACCACCACACCCGGCTAAGTGTTATATTGTTGATGTGTCCAAAATGCAACATATTGGTCTAAGAACAGGAGGTAATAATGATGTCTCAGCAAATAAGATCCAGATGTTCTAGAAATGTCTATGCCAGACAAAAGAGGGCTGCAAAATAAATAGGTGCTATTTGTAAGAGTATGCAAATTTCTTTTCTGAGTCTCAAAATATCCTTACTGCATCCTTCAAGGCATTAGTAGGTTAAAATGAAACTGTAGGTATTGTTTGTTTTTTAAAGAATGCATACCTGTTTTCCACCTCACAGACTCTCTTTGGAGGCTCCTGCTCAGAGCTGCCTGCAGGAATCCAAGCTGCACTGCCCACCCTGATGGAGGGAGCCAGGAGAGACTGAGAGCCAGAGCCATTGCCTGATCCAGAACCACAATGACAATGTCCTGCAGATCACACAGGATTACATGCTGCACTCTTAGAAGAGACACAAAATACCACCTTACACTCTAAGCTGCAATACTGAAGAGAGAAATTTCAAGGTTCAACAAAATCCATTTGCTTACAGTTTGGCAGATTGATAATATGAGTATGAGGGGAAGAAAAATGAAAAAGGACCAGATAATTTCTTCTGGACATCATCCAATTCAAACGGTTCCAAGGCTAGGCTGACCTTACCCATGACACTTCTATCAGTGCATCTAAAGAAAGCCATAGCAGCCGCGAGTTAAATGTGCTAATTCACTTGGTAGAGACACATAAGGGCCATCATCCAATCCTCCTTTCTAGTTTCTTTGTGGTCAGGGAATAGAACTTATTTCAAGAACTGCTCCCTACATTGAGAAGGACAGGGATCCTTAGTGGGAAACCTCAGGGGAGGGAAAGGAAGAAAATGTTAATCCCCATTGAGTCTGTCATGTTGCATGGCCTGGGCAGAAAGCCCGTGGCTCAAATTGAATAGAACAACTCACTAATAAGAGCAAAAGATCTTCTTTTATGTATTAATCCCTGCAGGCTCTATTCATTTTTCCAATACATAGGATATCTTTACCCATAAGTCTGATTATTTTCATTTTTCCATGTTGGTGAGTAGCAGAGCAGCTTAGGGTTAAGGACAGCAGATGTGTTGTTCTGTGGCCCCCAGTTTCCCACTGGAAGTATTTCCTTCATTATTCTCTGAAAGAAAAGAGGGGGCAGGATGTCCATGTGTTCAGGAAGCCATTTCTGGCTCTCATTCTACCGGCCACCTCTTGGGTGCCAGTTTGGAGTTAATGAAGGAGGAAGTAGTAGCCTGTCTACTCCATGCATCCTTGCAGCCCTACCCTTTCTCCTCAGGGATACCCCACAGTTCCTCCATGCAGTCCAAAATGTAGGAATTTTACTTCTTTTTTATTTCCATTTTTTTGAAGTATTATCCGAATAGCTTGGAGACAGTGTTAATTTATAAAGCGTTCGGATAGCAGGGAGCTAGGAAGGTAGTTATTCTTACTGTTTATTCTCATGGCACAATTTCCCTTTTTAAATCTTTGCACTACAAACTTTTTTCTTTTTTTTATGTATTTTTATAAATACAACCCCAGGTATTCAGTACAGATTATAAAGGGTATAGATGGCTGATGAAAAATTATTCCCTTGTCAAAGAGGTGAAAATTCTGTAACAGGGAAGCCAAAGGTTCTGCAATGTCAAAGAATCCTATCCAGGGAAGCTGGCAGGGGTAATAGCTGGCAGTTTAGACAAAAGCTTATACAAGCTTCCTGGCCTGTGTGAATCTCGCTGCGTGATCTTCCTTGTCAGGCTTTCCCACCCCCCGATGAGTTACAACTCCTACCTGCATCCTAACACCCTGACATACATAATGAATTAGCTCCAGATTATGGGAAATAGGGTGAAGATTGTTCTACATTAAGATTTCAGGCCAAATATGGGCCCATATTCTCTGCCAAGATAATTATTGGTAGGTGAACGAATTATGCTTGCCCACACTTGCTGACTACTTAAGCAGAGACAACGTTTTAAATTTCAGAGCTCTCATTTCCCTTTACAGAGTCAAGATTATTCAGCACTTCCCTTAGTTGTGGGTTATTAAAGCAGAAAAACAATTCTAAATTAGAAAAAAAACGTTTTATGAGTAGAAAGACAAACACAAATAAAGTATGTATTCTGAAGGGTCTACATAAAGAGACACATGCAGGTACAAGTCCATAGAGTTGATTTGTGGGACAGAACGGGAATGGTGGAGATCACGGACTCTGCAGTGAGGTAAACCCTGGAATTGCCATTTATGGCCCAGGCAAGTCACCTTGGTTTTTTCTCTCTTACCCCAGCTGTCCTGATGGTTTTTTTGTTTTGTTTGGTTTGGTTTTTTAATTTGAATGACATCCTTCTCAGCCATAGGACTATTCCTGGGATGCGTGTAGACCCTCCCAAGTGCCTAGACCCCCTTCGAAGCTTGGTATACTATAAGTGTGCATCTACCTGTGACTCTAGCTGTGTTTGTGTCCAGAGTCCACCCAGGGCAACTGGGCAGCAGGGAGGAGGAGAGGGCCAAGAACTGGGAGGCAGGACTGCATGTGTGTAGAGGCCACAAGTCCTCATTCATGCTTTACTGTTCCACTAGACTTCATGTATAAAAACACATTGAAAGGTAAAATTATTAGCAGGTTTCAAGATGGTGATCACAGAGCACTAAAGCCCCAAGAGACGATCTTCTAAACATGGACCTGTGCCACATCTCCCTAAAGCTGGCACTGACAATTGCTGAATATGTGTGAAGTGAATTACCAGCCAGTTAAAATCCTATTTTGGGTGTCAAATGATTCTCTTGCTTAAGATGTCAAAATCAAGCTAGGCATTGTGATATTTGCCTATACTCCAAGTGTTCTGGAAGGCTGAGACAGGAGAATTGCAAGTTTAAGGCCAGTGTGGATGAATCAGTGACTTAGTAAGACACTGTCTCAAAATTTTAAAAAAATGAAGAAAGGGCTGGGAATGTAGCTTAGTACCAAGGCCCTGGGTTCAGTTCCCGGTACAAAAAAAAAAAAAAAAAAAAAAAAAAAAATAAAATGAAAAAAAAAAAAAAAAAAAAAAAAATTAGAAATCAGATTTCATTCTCTGTTTTCATAAAATGAATGCAAAGTGAATAAATCATTTTATCTATTCAGGAACCTCAGGGTGGGGCTGGAGAGGAAAATATGCATTTTAACCAATGGTCAACTCTAGAGATGTAGATGTAAAGAATCTTTCACAAAGACCTTTGTACTCCTCTGCCCAGAAACATTAGATCGGTGTCTTCCCAAGTATGTTATTTTAAAAATGTGTTCTGTTGGGGATAATTAGGTAACTGGGTAAAACAAAATTAAAAAAAAATTTGTACCAGGGATCAAACTCAGGACCTTGTACTTACAAGGCAGGAAGCAGAACCATGGAGCTAAATCCCCAGCCCAAAATTAAAAAGTTTTTGAAACTCAAGTCTATCTACTTAGCAAAATAATTTTTTCTAATTATTTACCTCATGCTTATTCTCTACAAATTAATCTTCTTAGACTTTGGAAGGAGTGAGAAACATGGAAGAAGAGAGACCAATTAACAAATTGAGATGTTATCAAGTTTAAATGTGAATTCATAATCTCATACTAAGATGGCCTCTCCACTACAATCCTAGATTTCAAGTTATGTCACTAAGCCACAGTGATAAGAGCACCATGGTAGTTACAAAAAACCAGACATGTGGGTCAATGGAACAGAATTAAGGACACACATTCAGCCATCCAATCTTTGACAAAGGGGTCAAAAAGAGAAATAATACCCTCTTTAACAAATTGTGCTAGGGAGACTGGATAGCTACACACAGAAAAATGAATCTAATCCATATTTTCCACTCTACAGTAAAATCAAATAGAAATGGATCAAAGAAATATATAAAAACCAAAACATGGAAAGGGCTGGAACATTGAAATATATCAAATACTTGAAGTTATAAGATTAGATGAGGGATTTCTGAATAGAACCCCAATTGCATAAGAAATAATACCAAGAAGAAATGAGTGAGATCATATCAAATTAAATTTTTTCTGTAGAACAAAAGAAACAACTGAGTAAAGAGACGACCGACAGACTGGGGAAAAAACTTTTTGTTAGCTACTTCTCAGAGGACTAAGATATCTCAAATTTATGAAGGACTCAAGAAAATTAGACCTCAAAAAATTTTAAAAATCGAATAAAAATTGACAATTGGAACTAATAGGCATTTCTCAGAAGAAGTACAAATGACCAATAAGTACATGAAAAATGTTCAGCATCTTTGGCCTTTAGAGAAATGCAAATCAAAAGAAAACTAAGGTTTCATCTTACCCCAAAAAGAATGGTTATCATCAAGAAATTGTGGCAAGGTTGAAGGAAAAGGAACACTTCTTCATTATTGGTAGCAATATAAATTTGTATAACCACTATGAAAATTAGCACAGAGATTTCTCAAAAAATGAAATGCAGAATTCCATACCACCCAGCTATTCCTCTACTAGGTATCTTCCCAAAAGAGTTAAAGGCATAATATTATAATAATGCATGTATAATCATGTTTATAACAGAAAAATTCATATACCTATGTCTTGGAAGTGGCTCATATGCCCATCAATACAGATGAATGGATAAAGAAAATGTGATATTTATACTAGATGGAATACTACTTTGATATAAAGAAGGATAAATTTGTGTTATTTGTAAGAAAATAGATACACCTTGAATCCATAATGTTAAATGAAATAAATCAGGCACACACCATAAATATAGTATGGTTTCTCTTATATGAGAAACCCAATGTATAAATAAATTAAAGAGCAAAATAAAAGATAAATAATAGGAAATAGGAGGATAGATCTTTTGCAAATGGAAAGAGGATGAAGAGACGGGGGAATGAAAACAATTAAACTGTCATGTACATGTACTAACTACCTGCAATGATTTATTCATTAAGTGTCCCAAACATATACTAATAAAAAAAGAAAAAGGAAGCTAAATATAGAAATTTCATTTGATCCAGCTATACCTCTTTGGCCTATCTTCCTAAAAGAGGTAGAGTCATCATATTATAGTGATAGATTCATCCTATGCTTATAGCAACACAATTCATAACAGCTTACTCTTGGAAGCAGCCTACAGACCATCCAGAGATAAATGTATTAGAAAAGGTAGTATATATGCACCATGGAGTACTACTCAGCCACAAAAAGAATAAATTTGAGTCATTTGTAGAAAAATGGATACTCCTAGAAATCATAATGCCAAGTGAAATAAATCAGACACAAAAGGTTAAATATCACATGGTTTATCTTATAAGAGAAACCCCAAATATAAATAATTTAAAGAATAAAATGAAAGATAGATGATAGGAATCAGGGAGGTAGACTTTGGGGAGATGGGAAGGGGATCTGGGGAGAAGGAGCTGAGAAGACAGGGAGAGGAGGGAAGTAAAAAGCATTAAGATGTGATATGCATATTACCGATTCCCCAAGTAGAACGCAATCATCATATATCACAAGCATGTAAGAACAAAGCAAATAAAATCGGCCTCTCAGTTCTTCAATTGTGTCACCCCTGATGATCCATTCTTTTACCTTCTATGGCTGTACAGTCCCAAGACTCTCATCGGGATTCCCTCTCCTACACCAGTACACCCTAGCGGTTCATCTTCTAGTTGATGAACCAACCATCCAGAAAACATTGGCTGTTACTGTCAGTCACTTCCCTTAGTGCCCTCATTTCCCTGTGTACCCTTCTCAAATGCCAAGATCCATCATTACAAACATCAGCGTCTTTAATTTTTTCATACTTTTCTTCCCCAAATTTGGCTGGCACAGCCTCAATCCTAGTTAAAACCCGCTATTTGCCTACCCTGGGCCTGCACCAGATTGGAAAAAAAACTCACTCAACATGGTGGCAATATTACTTATTTTACTTTCCCACTCTTCAAAATTACCATCTTACTACTTCTTCTCCTCACCCTTTCTTATTTTTATCTTGTGATCCTGCTTCATTCTTTATTTGGGGAACAGAAACCACTAGGTAGCAATTCTTTCTTCATCAGTTAATCTACCTAAACTTTATTTTCTCCCCCTCCTTATATTATATTATAGTGTCCTTATTTTGACCTATCAAGGAGCTGTGTATTCTCTACCTGTCTCCTCATTTTTCAGTTGGGAAACTTCACCAGCATCCCATTACTGCATCTCCAATATCCCTAATCTGTGTAGGGAATATCTAGCACAAAAAGAAAGTGCTCTGATACCTCCTGTCTAAACAAACTTAACTTTGCCCTGTTAATCCCTCTAGGGTTTTTTTTTCCATGAAGTTTATTGGTACACTTTAGGTATACAGTACAGTCATGTTCATCATTAGGTTTTTGTACCTTTATATGATGTATCTCGGTTCTTATTTTTTCCCCTGCTCTCCCTCCAACCCCCCACCTTTCCCTGTTTACAAAGACTTTGTTTCCATGTTTTTCCTTTTCTCATATTTTTTCTTTTCCCTTCTTTCCTTTCCCCTACCCCTCCCACTTCCCCTACTCCTTTAGATGTTTTCCTCCTATTTCACAATATCAATTATTTCTTATTTATGCTTTTAGTCTTTCACATCAGGGAAACTATTTGGTACTTACACATGTGTGTCCTATTTATTTCACTTTAAGAGTATGTCCTTATTGTGTGTCCACTTAGCTATAAATGTCTCTACTTTCTCATCCTTTATGGCTGAGTAGTACTCCTTTATATTAAAAATAAAAAACCACATCTTTATCCAGTCTCCAACTGATGGGCAATTGGGCTGTTTCCAAGTTTTAGCTATTATAAACTGTGCCACTATAAACATGGGTGCACATATATCACTGTGTTGTGATTCTTTTAATTCTTTTAGGAAGATACCCAGCAGGGGAATAGCTGAGTCAAATGGGACTTCTAATCCTAGTTGTTTGAGGTATCTCCATATTGATTTCCACAGTGGTTGCACCTGTGGGTACTCTTTCCAACAATGAAGAAGGGGTTCTTTCTCCCCACAACTCACCAGCATGTGTTATTGGTTGATTTCATGATAGCAGCCATTCTTTCTGGGGTGAGGTGGAATCTCAGTGTTGTTTTCATCTGCATTTCTCAAATGAGCAGTGATGTTGAATATTTTTCTTATGTTTATTTGCTGCTTTTACTTGTTGTCTGAGAAATGTCTGTTCATTTCAGATGCCCATTTTTGAATTGGGTCTTTATATTTTGGGGATCTTACTATTTTAGTTATTTGTATATTCTAGATAGTAGAGCTTTGTCAGAGGAACAGCTGGTAACAATTTTTTCCCATGTTGTAGGTTGTCTCTTAGGTCTGTTGGTGGTTTCCCTTGCACTGCAGAAGTTTTTTAATATAATGAGATCCCAGGTGTTGATTCTTTGTGCAAGTTCTCATACTACTGAGGATTTGTTCATAAAGTCTCTTCCTATGCCAATATCTTTAAGAGTTTCACTTATCTTCCCGCAAGTTTAGTGTCTCTGTTTTAACATTTAGATCTAATCCACTTGGATTTTAGTTTACTGCGTGGTGAAAGATAGGGGTCTAGTTTTCATTTTTGGCAAGTTGAAATCCAGTTTTTCCAACACCATTTATTAAAGAGGCTATCTGTCCTCTTTAATGAGGATGGTTGACTCCTTTGTGAAAGATGAGGTAGCTGAGTATGTCTGGAGTTGTTTCTACATCTTCTAATCTAGTCCACTGATCCTTGGGTCTGTTTCTTTGCCAGTACTATGCTGTTTTTATCACAGTGGATTTGTAGCATAGTTTTAAATTGGGAATTGTGATACCCCCTGCCATGTCTCTGTTGCCTAGAATGGCTTTTGCTATTCCAGGTCTCTCCTGGTTCCAAATGTATTTTTGGATTCTTTTCTCTAGATTTGTGAAATATACTGTGGATATTTCTATCGGGATTGCATTGAATCTGTATAGCAGTTTTGGAAGTATGGCCATTTTCACTATATTGGTTCTTCCTACCCAGGAGCAGGGGATGTCTTTACATTTTCTTATATCCTCTTTAATCTCGTTTTTTTTCCCCCCAAAGTGTTGTAGTTCTCAATGTAGAGGTCTTTTTCTTCCTTTGCTAGATTGATTCCTAGATATTTCCCTTTTTTATATTATTGTGAAAGGGATTGTTTCCCTATTTCTGTCTTAGTGATTCTGTTATTTGGTTACAAGAAGGCTATTGATTTTGAGTGTTGACCGTGTATCCAGCTGTTCTACTGAAACTGTCAATAAAGTCTAGAAATCTTTTGGCAGTGCTTTTTTGAATCCCTCTAGCTTTGAATTTTTTTTCTCATTCCCTTCATGTCTTCTTCTTGTTGTTGTTTTCTCTTGTGATACCAGGGATTGAATTCAGGGCATCACTGAGCTACAGCCCCAGTCCTTTTCATTTGTTTTATTTATTTATTTTTATTTTTTATATACCAGGGATCGCTGAACTTGGGACCTTGCTCTTGCAGGGCAGGCAGCAGAACCACTGAGCTAAATCCCTGGCCCCTATTTTATTTGTTTTATTTTGAGACAGGGTCTCGCTAAGTTGCTAAGTTGCTCAGTCTGGGCTCAAACTTGCAATCCTTCTGCCTCAGCCTTCCAGAATTCTGGGATTGCAGGTGGGCATCACCACAGTCAGCTAGCAAACCTTCTTAAAGAGTTGTCAGCCTCTGTTGTCCTTACTTCTTCATCTCAGAAGTGCAGATTTGCTCATTGCAGTTGGATTTCTGTTCCCTGTGCTCCTACTGAGACTGTTTATGTCAAAGGCATGATTACATCTGCGCTCCAAACCCAGCAGTCTTTATATAGGACACTTTCTCATTTTTGATATGCCTTTAAAATTCCACAAAATTTGACTTCCATGATGCTACAGGTCTGGTTTTCTTCCTATCCCACTGGCTACTTCTTTGCTGGTCCCTCTTCTCCACTAGACCTATAAATACTAGAGTTTTCTGGAGCACATTTCTGAGTTCTTTTCTAATCTGTGGATGATCTCATCAGGTCTTAGGGCCTTCAATATAATCTGTACACCAATGACTCTCAAATCTGCCCCTCTATACCTCTGCTGACATTTCCATGTAATTTCAGATTCTCTATATTCAGCTGTCAACCTGCATCTGTACATGGATATTTGGTAGGGAGTTCAAACTTTCCATGGACAAAACAGAACTGTTGATACCCAAACCCTAATCTTCTCTCTTAACCATCTCATTTCAATAAGCAGCCCTTTTATTCACTTAGCTGTTAGAGCCAAAAGGATCTTGATTTTTCTCCTTTCTTTACCCTTCCATGTCAAATCTATCCGCTAGACTTATTAACACTCACTCAGAAGACATGCCCAAACCTCCCCTTCTCTGACCCCCAATGTCACCATTCTGCCATGTGCCACTGTCTTCTCTAGTTTCAACAACTGCAATGACTTTCTCAGTCTTGTTGCCTCTGCTCTTGTACCCTTGTAATCCATTCTCTACACAGCAGCCACGGAAATTTTTAAAAATATAAGTCAAACCATATTTAAACCCTACCAAAGGCTTCCTGTGACACTGGGAATAAAATTCAGCTTTCCTGTGCTGGTTTTATAAACTCAATCTGGTCTAGACCCTGTCAACTTCTTCATCTCTCTCTATCTGATCGTCCTGTGTACTCTGGGCATGCTTCAGCCACACCGGCCTTCTCTTTGTTCCTCAAAAACAGCAAGGTCATCTTAGCCCAGGGACCCACATGCAAGTCTTTCTATGGCCTCAAGCAATCATACTCCCCTACTACGTAGAGCTACTCTTCTCATTCAGATGTTGATTTAAACATCACCCTTGTTATTTATATTACAAAATTACAAACTCTTTTTTTAATCCAATAGGATACAATCAATAACTAGCATCCTGTTTGGTATTTAAATTGTTTCAAACTTGGCCAATAAGAATCCCTTCAAGCTAGCTCCTATGTCCTTTAGACATGCTTCTGTCATTGTTTGAGTACTTCTTTACGTTCTGACAGAAAAAGATTCTTCAGGATCATTTTATACTTTCTGTATGGAACAAATCATTTCTTCAAGGACCTTTGATTCCTTTTAGGGGTGGATAGTACTCAACCAAGATACAGACTCTAGATGTGCTCATTATTACTGAGATATCATTGTGTGTTGGCCTCAGTTAGAACTAGAGAACACACACATCTCTATCTATCTATCTATCGATCTTTCTATCTATCTCCTATTCTACCATCACACTGACACAATTTCATTCCAACGCTACATACTTTGTTCTAACTGAACCCTTCTCATAACTGTAGCCCTTTTCTCCTGACTGAAAATCCCAACTCTCATTATTCAGGAAGTATTTAATCTCAGTTCCTATATATGTAGCCCATCTCTTGATCACATAGATTGTCTCCTTGGCTGACTGCTGTTTAATATTCACCACTAATAACTTGCCAGTATGTAGTCATTCATTTGTTCATATATTGAATATTTATTGAATATCCATGTCAGCACATAAATGCCTGGAACATACTAATAAACAAGGCAGCCAGAATATATGTCCCTTCTGATTGTTATTCTACCATGTGTCTTTGCTCTAGACAATTTGCCTGTATTGAATTTTAAAATTGGTCCTAACAAGTTATATTTAATTCTTATTGTAAAATTAGGTTTAGTTACTGTTCATATACCCTTTGCTGTTTCCATGCAGTCTCAAGTTAAAGAATGTCTTAGGTAGATATAGGTTGATAAACATATAGTCACTGTCATTAGTAAATTTTATGTGACTCTGATTCCAAAACAGAGTAGATGTAACAAGTAAAGCAATGTTATTTCTCTCTAGCATATTATGTGTTAACCTCACCCACTAGTTATAAATTTTGGCTATAAGAAATACTTCATATCAATGAATGTCATTTTGTCACATATCTCAGAATGACTTGATAACCTGATTTATATGTTGTAGAAAAGCACATTGGACCATTGTAAGGGAATAGAGATTTAACTGTATAGACTTGATACTCATCTGTAAATCAGCAGTGTTCCCTGTGCAAGTAGATGTATGGTAAAAATTGGTTACTTGTATTAAAAGTTTATTAGTATACAGATTAGGTACTACTGTAGTATGTATTAATTGACATTTATTAACAGCATTTCTTGATTGTCTCTATCCTTTCCACTTCTCTACAATTGGAATTTCTATTGCCTTTACAATCAGATCTCTTGAGAGCTTTTAATCATTTATTTCATTTTTCTACTTACCATGGCTGCACATCTTGATTGGCAAAAACTTCCAATGTTAGTATATGTAAACACAGGTTCTCAGAATTTCACTGATAATTTTTATACCTCCCTCTGAGAGAGAAAATGCTAACACAGATACTAAAAATTGTTTATGAAGCCTGATTTGTGGCAAATAAGATGGCTTCTTTGAGACTCAATTTGGGTATAAATGAGTTACTTTATATTCTGTTTCCTTTTAAAAAAAAAACAAGTCTGGGTCTGTTCAGACTCCTTATTACATTTAGCTTCTGTTCTCATAATCCATCAGAATTACCAGCTAAGAGATCAAAAAATAAAAATAAGCTTTCCTGTTTTGAAGCATACTGTTTAAATAACTGCAGCACTCTTCCAACATGTGGGTCTACCTCCTATTTGCTTCTAGGATTTCTTGCAAACCAGACTCAGTTGTCGGCTGTGTCAAATGAACCTTGAAGAATGTATGAGAACAAGTGCTTTATGTGGATGACAACCTTCCGTTACTGTATTTAATCTAAACTCAAAGACTTCATTTTCTTTTAGCTTCTCTTTCTAGTGAAATCCAATTTATAAACTTTATTTTCATTATATATCATGCCTACAGTTGGCCACAAGAAAGGAATGATAAACTCAGAGCAACCAAGGAACTCCCCAACACAAAAGGGATATGACTGCCACTCAATTGTCATTTTTAGTAAGCGACAAAGCTCACTTTCAAGTAGTTTCAAATATCCTTGGCAAGAGAAAAGTCCTCAGAACAAGGTATGTGAATGAATGAATAAGGGCTGTGTGTTCTTAAGGTGGGGGCCAAGTTTCCATCTGGCTTATTTTCTTTTGCATTAGGATGTCCTACCTGTCAAAAGGCTTTTAAGTGCTCATTCTAAATAGTAACAATAATGAAAATAATATTGCTGAGGACTTCTTATCTGCACAGACTCTCCAAGTTTAGGCAGAGGCCACCTAAACATACAGCCATATATGAGGAGATGCTCTGCTTTTGGAAAGCAGTTCTCAAACATTACCAAAATTAATGGCTATTAGTGGGTATAGTTCAGTTGTAGAGGTCTTGCCCAGCATGCTCAAGGCTCTGGGCTCAATCATCAGTATCAAAACAAAACAAGATTTCAGAAGCTGGGCTGGAAATGTAGCACCACGGTTGAGCACACGCTTAGCAAGGGCATTAAACTTGAGCTCATGTATCAGGAAAAAAAAAATTTAATCACTTCGGAGTAGTATTTAAAATGCAAGTCACCAACAGAAATCTGGTTTGTATGTTTAGAAATGGGCTCAGAATTTTAGAATTTTCAGAATTTCCTAGTACGATTCAGCTACGATGAGCCATCCCTTGAAAAGCACCACTTAGAGCATCAAGGGAATGCTTGGCTACCACCACAGATATCTTTATGGTGTAGATTCTATTCTGGGAAAACTGTATGCAAATACACTTGTAGTGAAGCCAGCCAAACATTGCCTGTGACTTACACTCTCCTTTCTGAGAAGCACGTCCTGTTTGTTCTTCTGCTGTGGCAAGTAATATAAACTCTGTAAATAGCACCTGGGAAATTCTCCATTCAAAGGAGCAGCTTAGTGGTTCCAACCACACTGTGATAGAGTAATATGGATCAACATACATAGAAATCCCTCACAGAAAGGAGACAAACATTCTCATCTCACAGAATAACGACAGTTGTCAAGGCTACTAGCTATACTCACCTCTGTGCCCACCTCTGTACCTCTGTCCTGCATTATTTGTGCTTCTTCACTGTCGATGTGGTTGTGGTTGTGGTGTTAGTGGCTCACAGGCTGGGTAGGAGCTGCGTTTGTGATTGTATTTCCAGAAGTTTCCAGAGTTCACCCTCCTGCTGACCTTCCAGCCATAGGGGGTGGAGAGGTGACACTGGGGAGAAAAGGCTTCAAACTGAGGCTGTGCCTCTCAGGCTGGCTCTGTGCCCAAGTGCTGCACTCAAAAAAACAAACCTAGAATCAAATTTTAAACATTCATGAAAACCAGAATGGCGGTATTTTTGACCTGCTGCCAACTTGTTTAAACTTCCTTCTCTGTCTTCCTTTCCTCCCCCCCCCCAAATAGAATTGTGGAACATGGTGTGTGAGAATTTGGAGTCAGCACGGGAAAAAAATTCCCTAGCGTGAAAAATTTTGCATCCAGTTTTAACCACAAAAGGGTGCCGCTCTTTGTCGATGATAAACTGCAGTTCTCCCCACACAACGTGACGATTTATGCCCTGAGAACCTTATGGTGTTAATAGGACAGAAGGGCACAAATTCTCCTGATGTTAGGGCAGGAGTAGGTCTCACAATCTGGCTATGCCTTCTCTTGTGGCTCTGGTCAGAGAAACAAAACTAAGCCAAATACATTCAATATGAGCAGATGCTTAAGCGCTTTTAATTTTTTGTTTTTATTTTTTTTTCTTAAGTGCTTGTTAAACGGATGGCTTTGTGGAACTGTTTTCTCTCCCAGACAAAATAACGTGGAACCATTTTCACACCAGTTTGTCCACACTGGCAGCCCAGGGGGCCTCCCCACAGTGTCTGAAAGACCAGGGCTGTGGAAGGGCGAGTGTGGCCCAAGCTGCCCTCTCTGGCCACAGGTTTCCCCAGACATCTGCAAATCATTGTACAAAGTCGAAAAGTACAAATTCACCACGGCTCAACTCTCAAGTTGAGCCTGGTATTTTCTGTTTTGAAGGTTTCCTTGGCTGTGAAACACCAGCTGCTCAAAGTGACTCAAATGTATAGACCCTTTAATCAATTATCTCATCATTTTACCCAATTTCTAGATAATTGAAAAGGGGGATAAATGACCTCCTATGTAAACATAATACTTAGTTTTCTAAAAATCCAATGTTTTAGCGGGTGCTACAGAAGGAGTCTTTTTTTTTTTTTTTGGTACCAGGGATTGAATTCAGGTCTTTGCGTTTGCAAGGCAGGCCACCGAACTGCTGAGCTAAGTCCCCGGCCCCAGAAGGAGTCTTGCATATTAAATCTCCTTTATCAGTGCAATCATCTCTCTCTCTAATGACTAAATTCCATAGTGCTTTGCAGCTCGACCAAACTGGAAATATTGTCAATGAAAGGTTGAAAGCAATACAGTGATTTATCCAAGATTCACAATCTTTGATAACTCACATAAGTTTTAGTACACGTAGAGTCTTTGCAAAACAGGATAGTGAAGGTAAAATAGCAAAAGAGAAACCACATAGACTATGCCACAGGCCTCCCAGCTTGAAGGCAGGTTGAAAGCAACGGCGTCAATTTTCATTAGGTAGCTATCTTTTTTTTTCCTTCTTGGTAGAATTTCTAAAGTGACTAAGCCTTATGAAGGATAAGAGAAACATTTAGACTTGCAAATTATTGGACTTGGTTTGTCTAAAAGCCAAAACAACCAGACAAATAGCCAAGAGTGTCTATGGTGTTGTGACATTTGTGTGTCCTATCCCGATGAAGCATAACAAATAGTCCTGACATAATAGTCCATAATAGTCCTGACATATTTCTTGCGAAAATTATCATTTGGCCTGGGTTAGAATATTTCTGAGGGCAGGGATTTTGCCATCTCACAGGAGAGACCTAGTTCACAATTAGCTCTACCAGCTAGAATGTTGCTCCTCAGCAGGGAGGCCCACTCTGTCTCCCTGAAGTTTCATCCCTTTGTTTAGTCAGTGGTAAACTGAGCACTTTTCCTGCCTTTGAGAACTATGACACATTCCTTGGTTTTGTGGGAGTTTGGGCCTAGTTTGGTGTTCATTAACCATGTTTTATTCTTTCTCCTTGAGGGTGTTTTTTGGGATTGCCCTCACCCCAGAACCCTCCCATCCCATGAAAATCTTAATGATGCAGACACACTGTGTATCTGTTTGTGTCCTGTATGTATATATGTGCTTTTAACATTAAAGATGTTTTTGCCTTTTATTAAAGCAATTTCTAATGCTTCTCCTTGTGCGGGGCGGGGGCAGGTGACAGCTGCTCTGCTGTGAATGGTCTAGGGGGAGCTAGAGATGAGCAAATAGCTAAATGCTGTGACAGATGTGCTAGAATTTCCTGTCCTCTACCCTGATTCTCTTACTCCCAAATTTAACATGTACTTCTAGAATCATGTTACCACGCCTTATTTTGATTATCTGTTTAGCCATTTGTAGTCGTTATAATGATGTCCTCTCAAAAGATACATCTACCCAGAAGTTGGGTAGGTAATTTATTCAGAAAAAGGGCCATTGCAGATGTGATTAAGGATAATAATCCATGGGCTGGGGATTTAGCTCAGTGGTTCACCGCCTGCCTTGCAAGTGCAAGGTTCCACGTTCAATCCTCAGTACCAAAAAAAAAAAGGATAATCCAGGGATTATTTGAATAGGTCCTAAATCTAGTGAACAACAGTGCTTATGAAGAAAATACAGTCAAGAGTTTGAGACAGAGGAGAAGGCCATGTAAAGATGGAGGTAGTGGCTGGGGTGATTGCTACAAGACAAGGGATGCCAAGAAATGCCAACAGACACCAGACCAGGAAGATATTCTCCCCAAGGGCTTCCATAAAGGTCATGGTCTGACCCCAAGGTTGACTGTGGACTTCCAGCCTCCAAAACAATGTACAATAAATTTCTGTTGTTTGAAACCACCAAGTTATGATGGCAGACTCAGAAATTAAATGTATTGTCTTTCTCCTCTGTTCCACCCTGGATTTCTAAAGGTACAGCATGTTCTTTATCCATTCCAAGTACACAGGCTGAAGACTGGTATACAGCAGATGTTTAGTGTACATTTACATGGTAGTAGAAATGAATAGGAAACAACTACAAGCTTGCTGCCTCTTTTGCTCTATGGAACTAAGTTTGGAAGCATTTGAGGACTGAGGCCACGGAGAACGTCCCTTCTCCCCACACTTCCCAACAGTCTTCTCTTGGGCCAACTAAACTGTCAGGTAAATGTGGATAAGTCAGTGTTATAAATGCTAATATATATAAACAGTATATCCACTAACTAGATAGTATTACATTGACTCCTCTTAGCCTGCTTTTTCTCCTCAGTAAATAACTTATCATAGGCATCTCTCCATGTCAATAAATGTAGCTACACATCACCATTTTAATAGCTACCTGGATTCCATTGTGTGGATTACTATAATTTATTTAACCAATCTCCTCTTGATGGATGCTAATGTCCTCTTAAAGTGAAATAGCCATTTTGACATATGAGATTATAAATCTGGCCACATCGATACAGTAAGACTATTATTGCTTTTGACTTGAACAATACACTTATTTTAATTTGGCTGATGATTTTGTTAGCTTTGTGAGATAGTTGCTACTTTCTAGATAACAGGTTGATATTTCGTTTTGACTCTATGGTTAACTAAAGCTCCTACACCTTTCCACTGAACATCTATAAAACGGGAGTGTTCCTAACTTGTATTTGAAGAGTAGATTATGTATATTCTTTAAAGAATTCATGTGGGACGTTTGTATAACTGTCATCAGAACTTAGGGAATGTTTTGTTTTTCCTTTTACATCTGACTCCATATCATAAGAATTCCTTCCTCTGTTTGTGTTTTTTTCCTTTAAACTTGTAAGATTTTACAGTTATCTCTGATTGTTATGGGAAAATTGATTTTCCCCCGTCATTTCAACGATCTGACATAATTCTGTGACTAAACTTTTCACTCCATCATATCAGTCACTCACACCCAATAGGGAGGTATTTTATGTTTCCTTCTATGTTAAGGATTGCAGCATTGACTAGAAGAAGGCAAGAGATATACTCTAAGTCTAACTCTATCCTGCATGACACTAAGCTCCTTCTGGATGTCTTGTCTTCATCTCCCACACAACCTCTATCTCATAGTATTGGCTTTTATAAAATCTTGGATTTTACTTTGTCTCTCATTCCCACTGGTGAAATCTCAGCTAAGAAAGCACAGGACAACCATGAGAAAGGAAAATGGTGACATAAGCAGAGTGTCTTCCTTTCCTCTGCTCTCCTCCATCAATGGCACCAATCCTAAGTGCAAAGTCTCAAGTACATAAACATATAAGAAAGTCACCACCATTCTTGTGTCTCATTTGCTGCCTTGATGTGGCAGTGTATTCAAGCACAGTATGAAGGACAGGCAGAGTGAGCAGGAAGTACCAATATACAGGAGCCCCATTTTATCACGACCTGGGAATAGCTAAGAAAATAACTGTAACCCATTCATTCAGACAATATATTCAGCAATATAAATATAAGGTCAAGGTCTAAAGTACTGATCAGAAGAAAAGAATGGGGATTTATAGGTTGTGATAGTTAACTGATTGTGTCAATTTAAGAAACGCCCAACTAAATTGAATCAGTATAGTTCTGGGTGTGGGAGATACGCCCTAGGGAGGCTTATCACCTGAATGGTATAAAAGGGAAATGAAGAAGGAAGGCCTGTCTCTGTTTCTTCAGAGGAGCTCCAGTCTTCATCTCCACCTTGGACATCATCTCCTGCCTTCCAGCACAGAACCTTCAGGCTTCCATTTCCGACCCTCTGATCTCTTGATACAGACACACACAGGACACTACAGTGAGCTCCAGGCTTTCAACTAGATCCTTCGGCTCTCCAGAGGGCAGTCTGTCCTTTTGAACTCTTCCACACCTGACTCTGTGGGCAGCCATTGTAAGCCAACCTTGTAAATTCTTATATACTGTATTTATATATCTTGCATTAAGTCTGTTTCTTTGGTAAGCACTGACTGATACATAGGTGTTCAGTAAATAAAACTAAATTAACAAATGCTTTCATCTGCAATGTTCATTGTAAGGTAATATTGTGATTGTAGATTTGAAATACATGATCATAGGATTTCTTTCTCTCTCTCTCTTTTTCTTTCTTTCTTTGTTTCTTTGCTTCTTTCTTTTCTCTGCCCAGGATAGAACTCTGAACCTTACATTTGTGAGGCAGGCAAGATGCCACTGAGCTAAATCCCTGGCCCTACAGGATTTCTTGAGCTTCAAACTTTTATAAAATTGTAAGGTCTGAAAAGGAGCTTTTGGTTTCTGTGAATGCCAACCTACCTGTATGTGTGACCCCCTCCCTCTGTCCCTCCTCTCTGCTGAACCTCTGAAGCCTTGACAGTTATAGGTTATAGAAAAAACAAAACCATATCTGCGTTTCAGTGGTTACTTTTGAGATCCTTTTCAGCTACTGATGTCCTATGTAGTATCATAAATTAGTTGCATCTGTGGAAGCCAATTTGATCTTAATTCATCCTTTAGGGCAATGTAGGTGAGGTGCTGTGAAGAGAGTGGTTCTGTTCACTGTAGAAGTTCAGCCTAGGTGTGAACCAGGCCCAACATTCCAGGGCAAGAGTCAGGAACAGGCTGCCCCGGTTCTGGCAGATGGTAGCATGGTACCAGCAGGAGGGAGTTGGGTTGCCATATAGAAGTGGTATGACCCAAACATCATGATGGAGCCCATGGGGTGTCTGATGATGACAGTGGCTAGTGTGCAGACAACAGACTAGACTAGCTTGTGGCCCAAGCAGAAGCCAACCCTATAATCTTCAAGCTCAGGTTAGATCCAGACCCCACATCACCACAAGGGGGCACTGGAGGGCTGGGTTAACAGCACAGGTTGAGGTCCAAGAGGCAGATTCTGAGATACAAATCAGCATTTGAGAATGTTCTTGTGATCGATTTTGTAGAAAGAAGTAATGGGAAAGCCCGGCTGAGTAGAGGGAGATGTTTGCTGAGATGCTGTCTCAGTCTGGTTTGCTATAACATAACACCATCAACTGAGTGGCTCACAAACAATAGACATTTATTTCTCATAAAATCTAGAATGTCCAAAATCAAGGTGTCAAGAGATTAGGTGTCTGGTGAGATCCTGATTTCTGGACCATAAATGATGCCTTGTTATTCTGTCCTCACATGGTGGAAGGGATCAGCCAGTTTCTTCAGTCTCTTCCATAAAGGTACTAATGCCAGTTATGAGGGCTCCGTCCTCTCTCAACCTAATTTCCTCCCAAAGACCACATCTCCTAAAATCACCACATTAAGGATTAAGATTTCAACATTTGAGTTTTGGGGGAACACATACATTTAGACTATAGCACTTAGACACACCCCCCGCTAAGCCTTAGCAGGCCTCACCGGGAAGCAAGAAAAACCTTCTCTAAATTGTTCCAAATTTGGGGAATGAGGTGCGCAGGCTTTCATCTCCTCACTTATCAGGCTTTGGATCCCAAGCTATGGCTGCAAAGCAGTGTGATTTGGGGCCAGGAGCAGTTTTCCAAAAGAAGCAATTCTCAAAGATGGCCAAGTGCCAAGGGCTATCTTCTGGCTGTGCTTCCAGAAGCACGGATGCCTATCCTGAAGTGGGGTCTGGGGAATCCAGGCCAATATTCTCCCTAAGCTACAGCCTGGGGGACATGAGGGCTTAGTGGCCATGAATAGTAGGGTGGGACATTAGAAGTCGAATCAATATAAAAGGGAAGAAATAAAATATTAAGTTCCTTGGGTTTGGCCTTGATGGGAGGAAAGAATGAGAGGAACTGGCCAAGAGTGTTTTCTCCTCCTTCTCCTCTTATAAACCAGTTGCTCTGAACCTTGCGCTGGGATGGGATGAGGGAAAGGCAAGGTGGCTGAGTCCACATAGGTGAGGAGGATCAGCGAACCCAGCTATGAGACGCTGCAGAAGATGACCATAGGGCAAGAAAGAACCTTGTGGGTGTCTCGAATATCTCCCTGTTGTGGTAGCAAATTTTACACATCATGGATTTGGGTATTATAACACCACAAGCATGTTCAAACAGCCAAATCTACTCATATGTGCAAACATGCAGTTTTAATTTTAAAAAATATTTCTGAAGGCACTGATGCAATTTCATCCTTTAGACTTAAATTAATAAGAGAGAGAGATTTTCAGTGTGTAGCTCCAGCCATTTTGTGTTGCATAACTAGAACAGGAAATTTTATTCTTTGTAGAGAGACCCTGTACCCTATCCCTACACAGCTTAAAGTGGTCTTTGATTTAATACCATTTAGAAGGCAGGAAGGAGGGAAATGTTTAGACTGAGGCCAAGAATAGAAAATTCTTATACCAAAAAAACCTTTCCCCTTAAAAAATGAAGTGAGTAAGCACTGGGGAACTCACATTAGAGCATGTTTCGATGTCAGCATTTAATATGTCACACCATTTGGGTCATCTTGGCAAATCATGAGATTTTTCTAATTCCTAGAGTATCATTAAACAGCTGTTGTTTCTTTTCTAAATAATACTAGCTCTGCCCTTCTCCCTGTCCAGGATTGCCTAAGTTACAATGGCTTGAAATTTCAATGCAATAGCTTCATTTCACTTTGGAATGCTTCCCCAGATTATGTATGTCCACTTTGCATGTGGGGTGTGACTCCGCATGAAATGGCCAGGCGTCTGTTGTTCGTGAAGAGACTCAGCTGTAGTGGCATATGGACAACACACTTTTAAAATGGGGTTATTTCATAATTGCCTCAACTCTGTCCAAGAAAACACATTCAAATTCCCCATAATTCAAACCATTTGTTACCAGATCCCTCCATCCTGAGCTGGGGAGGCCTGGGATCCATGAAAGACTGCTGTGTTCCAAGCCATCCACCTGGCTTGAGAGTTCATCATGGACCCAGTGCTCTGGCCAGGGAAGACGTGAAAAGAGGGGGCTTCCATGCGGGGCAGAGAAATGCTGCCTGGATTAGAGATGGGTTATCTGGTGTGCTGAGATTCCACGTGTTAGTCATCCTAACCCTCTCAACTATCAATCCAGAGGTTTGGTGTGCAAAACATCAGTAGTCATCCAACACAGCTTTTTATTCTGCAGGGGTGGAGTAGAGCACAGCAGTAGGTGGTGTGACTCAGGCAGACAAACAGGCTCAGGAACAGAAAAACAATGAGTCTGCATCTCCTCACTACATATTGGTAGCCCCAAACAAGGCACGTCACTTTGGGCAGCAGCTTCCTTGTTTATGAAATGATGATAAGCGCACATACCCTCCTTGAAGGGTGGTGGTGAAAATGAAATTTAGAGGCGATCAAGTTGATCTTCTGTCTTCACAGGTTCTGAGCCTCCTGATTCAATCAACGATGGGTCAAAAATATTTGGGAAAAGATCGCATGTGTCCTGAACATGTACACACATTTTGTTGCCATTTTCTCAACAATTCATTATAACAACTCTTTTTTGGTAACATTTGCATTGTATTGGGTATGATAAGTAATCAGAGGATGACTTCAATTGTAGAAGAGGATATCATAGGTTATACACAAGTACATTTATATCAGGGACTTCAACATATTAGGATTTTGATATCCGAGGGACTCCTGGAACCAATCTAAAATGCCAGCATTTCACTTGGTCCATAACAAGCACTCAGTACTGTAAGCTACCATTATTGTTAGCTATTACTAAATGACATCTATGAAAAGAGTCTTTCTGTATAATCTAAATTCCCATTATGCTTGTCTTTTGCCCGATCGGGCAGCAAAACAGCTTGCTGACAGCATCCATCTTTCCATTCACAAGTCACATGAAATATATAGATTTTTTTCTTAAAGAGTTCCCAAGGGCCTGCTGCATTTCCTGGCAACCAGACAGCAATTCAGGCAGGTTCAGGTAGAGAACAAGGTTGTGCCAACAGCCACATTCCTTGCACAGAATGCTTCCCATTGGGCCACGTGCTCAGTAGCCATGCATGCCAGCCTCTTGGGCCTGGCTTGCCAGGCAGCTGCATAAATTGCTTCAAACATGAGGTTTTTTGATGGCATAACCAACATGACTTTGGTCTAGCTTTTGTTCTCATTTCTCAAGTGATAGTACTAATGCTGGGGAGGGACATTCGGTGTAGAAAAGTGAATTCCACTGACAAACACTGCCAGATGCAGATTAGACCTTGTCAGTTAATTGTCGACTCGACAATCCCAAGCTCCAGGGTGGTAGCAACCACCCTAAAGTAAGACTATCCACTGCTCACCAGCATGAATTGGGCAAAGATGCATAGCTTTTCTGTAATTTTGATGTTTTGAGAGCTCTCAATAAGGTATTTGGACAGTGGTTGTAACCTTAGAAGGTTAAAAGAAAATATAATAAAAGAGTACCTATGACTATTTCTAATGTTTAACTTCTTGTTTACTTTTCTTTGAAGAATTTTAGAGAGCTAAAACCCACTTTCATTTTCAGGTTTCTTGAATTTGCAAGTCAGATTAGCACTATATTGTGACCCACATTTAAATGTAAAGCATTTCCCAATTTTCTGACCCAAATTCTTTCCATCTCCACCCAGTGTCCCTTAGTTTACAGAAAAGGCAAAGAAGGGATGTAAGCTTTGGCACTGATTTGGAGAGAAGCGGCCAATAGGAAAGGTGGGAACTTTCACAGCTTTATTGTTTCGCTTTTACTCAGGGTCCCTATACCCTAGAAGCCAAGCAAGGAAATAAGTCCACAATCAGCCCAGTGGGATTTATTTTTTTTAAAGCCAAGTTAGTTTGAATGGTTATCTGTTTAATCAGGAACTCCGGCTCCAGGGATAGAAGGACACCAGGAGATGATATACAATAGGAGATGTGACCATAGTGACTGTTACTTTATTACTTTGATTCTTATGTTTTTATCTTCTTCATTCAATTAGTTTTTTACTTGTTCGCTCATCTACTCTACATGATCCATGCGCTAGAAACTTGAGAGCTTGCTGTGGACTCTGCCCCCTGTGTGGTAGTTCTAGAGAAAAGGTGGGGAGGTGCTGACCAGGAAAACGTCAGATCTCATTTTTATTTACAGATAAATTATTTAATCAAATGATTGTCTTTAATACTAATCAAGGCCTTTTAGGTTACAGGGTGAGTAAAACACTGAGGCAATGAGAGAGGAACGTGAACACCCCGAAATTCCCTCTGGATACAGGCGTTCAACCAACACTGACAGGATGCAGCATGAAGTGCTTGCTGTCATCTTTCAGAGTCAAAATGGGAAAGGTTACCTGCGGGAGCATACTGAGACGTCTCTGCCCACATTCATATCCATACGTATATCTGTAGTTTTAAAGCTGGCTCATGTCCATTCATCTGACAACCTCCCAGTGCTGAGAGGAAAGGCCACCTGAGCAGGTGCTGCTGCTCAGTGCACAGCACACATTTCTTCTCCTGATTTATCATCCTTGAAGTTTCTCTTGGGAAAGCTCTCCTCCTCCATTTTTATCATGGTGTGGATGGAATTTTATCCTCCTTAAAACTTTACAGGAGAGTCCTAATTGGCTTAAGCCAATCACTGTGCAGTGTCCATTGCCTCTAGCTACTGTGATCTATTCAGGGACAGGGCCTTCGTCCAGTAGTAATCATTGAGATGAGAAAAAAAATTTTTGCTGGAATTTCTGGAGAAGAAAAATTTCTCTTTTCCTGCAATGTAATCTGCAAGATTGCATGGTATGGAGGTGTAAGGAAGGCAAGTAGACATTCGCTTTGTGATTCCAGCAAGAGCCCTAAGCTTCAAGAGTGAGGCCAGGGGAAGAGAGCACTATGAGGAGCTTAAGGAAGAAGGCAAACTACAGAAGGAAGGCAGAGAAATGGAGAGAGGCCAGACCATTGGTGACACTGTTTGAGCTGATCAATCAAGCCCTACCTGGAATAAATACAATCCGTGGACCTTCCAATCATGTGAACAAGTTCATTCCCTTTTTATTGCTTGAGCCTGTTTGAACTGGTCTTTAAAATTACTGTTTATATAATGTGCCAATTTATTTTATAATTTTCCACTGTATAATTTTATTGTGTGTGTGTGTGTGTGTGTGGAGAGCGTGCGTGTGCGTGTGCATGCGTGCCAGTGGGAGTTTAACCCAGGGCCTTGAACATGGGAGGCAAGCCCTCTGCCACTGAGATATACCCCCAGTCCTCAACAGATACACTTGTATAATAAACAAAGCAAAAATGCCAAGGATGATATACATTTCTGCACACCCAAATTAAGAACTAACTGTGATCAGAGGCTGGGATGGCAGGGAGAACAAAAACTCCCCTATGCATAAATTAAAAATCATTTTTGATTAAAAAATATATGCGATTTTTTGGAAATAGCCTCCACTCTCCTGAATAGCTCCATGAAACAATTCTCCTATAAAAACAGTCCTAATGCCATACAGTCATTGGCATTGGGTTTTCCAAGGGCTCCGTACTCTTTTTCTCTCCCAGGAGATAATTCCTGTTCAGTACACACATCCAGTGGTTGCCCATCACATTCCAGGGCTGCACAAAGGAGGAAAGAAAGATGTTTGTAAAGGAGCCAGGAGAAGGCAGGTTGCCCGTGCCAAGAGCAGACTGTCTTTTATGTTCTTTGATAACTTTGAGATTTCCTTTCCTATTTCTTTCTCCTCATCTATTAATGAGCATGAACTACATCCTGGCCTTTAATCATTGATATCATTTCATATATACTTTTTCATTATCCTCATCTCTCCTTTTGCTCCTCCAAACATCTGTTTTCCAGACCTGCTCTTGAGAGTATAGTGTATACATGGCAGCTTTCTCCATCCCTCAGCCGCAAAGCTAAATTTCCTATGCACCTTCAAGCATTAAATTGAAAATTAAACTAAATGTACCATATTTTGATATAATTAGTTTCAAAAAAAATCCTTGTTAATTAGGTATCCAAAAAAGTTATGTGGTCCATATGTTCTGGAGGAATTTATAGCCTGCAATAAAAAAGTTTGGTAATAAATAGATAGTGATGAGTGAACAGAACAAATGTAAATTAACATCCCCCAAACAAATCAAGCCCATTTAGAAAGCTGGGCCATTCATGGCAACCACACGCAACCAGTTAAAATCGCCAGTTTGTAAAGTGTCTGATTTTAGTTGCCTTAAAACGGTTTCTTTAACAAGTAGATGTGATTTGAGGGTTAATACTGTGGTGCCAATTGATGTCAGAGCCACCATATTTTAATGAAAGGTGTAGAGCCACCAAGTCATAGTAACAATGATTCTGATTATCCTTTACAGAATTTTTGGCTTTGGACTGGGTAGTAATGAAACTTAAGGCATTTCATTCAGAAAAAATCTTTTCCCTCAAGGAATTTATGCTCTATAACTATCTGCACTTGCCTGAGCCATGTAAAGAACTATTTTTGTCACTACCTGGTAAGAGTCACCTGGCTGATAATGGCATTAAGTATCTTTGGCTTTCTCTGGATTCAGTCCTGCACCAAGTGCCTCACATTCTTAATTCTTTCCATTCTTACAGTCCTTACTAGGAGTATATTACCTAAGATATTTTTCATACCTACAACTGGAAACAAAACCCACCTAGAAATGACTTAAGCGATACAGTAATGCATTGTCTCTTGTAATCCGAGGGCTAGAGGTTGAGCAGCAGGAGCAGCAGCAGGGTTGGCATATTTATCATTTGGCACTGTTTAAGACCTGGATAATAATTCTCTCTCTCTCTCTCTCTCTCTCTCTCTCTCTCTCTCTCTCTCTCTCTGTTTAACTGTTCAGTATGAGCCATTCTGTGTTTGGGTTTGCTCCTTTCAAAGTTTAAAGACAACTGCCACAGTTCACCTCTTCATATCAACCTCTAGAGAAAAGGAGGGGACCTATCTTTTTTGGTGTCTCACTTTCTTTGCAGTAGAAGATTTTGGCAGAAACCACTCACTGTAAGTAGGGATAGATGTTGAGGGGCCAACCAACTATATCAAGTATTGTTAGATGTTGCCCCTACCCCCATCTTACAGAAAAAGAAACTGATACTTAGAAAGGCTGAGTGACCCTGAGAGTTTCTCAGCTAATCAGTGGTGAAGCTGGGGTTTGAACCAAGGCTATTTGACTTTGTATCATATGATCTTATCTCCTGCACTAAAGTGCTAGGTTGTGGCTAACACTTACCTTTCCACACTGGAATAGGGCCCCAGAGTGAGATCAAGTGAAAGAAACAGGTAAAGTTTGTCTTTGGTTTTTCTCATCTTTGTTCTTTCACATAGAAATGCCTCATTTTCTTCCCCGAATCCTGTCTTGGATCTCACACTGAGAAAAGCAAGTACAGGTTTCTAGGAAGGCTATAGGAGGGGCAATGAACCTGGCTTTGGGGTAGAAGTTGCTCCTCAGAGGAAGTCAGTTCATCATCTCCAGTGACAACTAAAGAACCAAGTTTAACTTGGTGGGAAAGCATGCACGTAGGTGGGGTTTCAGGCAGAGGGAACAGCAGACAAAAATGGGAACATGAGATGCGTTCGAAAAACTGAAAGAACTTCAAAAGAACCAGATTATCAGGCACAGAGTGGTAGAGGTGAGAAGGATAAAGTTCTTGAGGTAATAAATAAGTGAACCCTTAAAGACATCACTAAGCACACTAAGGAGTGTGGATGATGTCCTGAGATCTGTGGGGAGTCATTAGAGTTTTTAATGGACAAAGGATTTGATCAGGACATAATGTAGCAAGATCCCTCTAACTGAAGGGTTGAGAATAGACAGCTGCAACATTAAGGCTGTGCTTTCTTGTCCACTTTAAGTGGAGGATGAGGGCTACTATCTGGATAATTCCAGCTTGCCATGTCTGCATTGCCAGGGGCTGCCTTGTGTCACTCGTAGTTGGTTGGCTCATCAGTTTTTCTCAATTCTGTTCTCCTTTGCCCATGTCCCGCTTTAGAGACAAAAATCCCAGATGCTTTCCCAGCTGCTTGGCTAGGGGTGGCTACATGCTGCAGTTTGCCTGTGGGCTTCTGGGAAACAGTTTAACTTGTTGATAACAAGAGAAAGGAAGGCCAGGCCAGAAGCTGATGGCTGGAGTATCTGTTGACCCTGAAGGGACATGTGGGAGAATGTTTGCCTACACAGAGAAGGATGGAAGGGATCTGGGTCTGCGGTGACATCATGGATTCTCCAGACCAGCAGGGCCTTGCTACATTCAGATGTCTTATTAAACAAGCAATGAAGGTACTGATGGGTCAGGGCTGCCTTCTACCATAGCAGGAAGCATCCCTTCAGAAAGTGGCAGGCATTAATCCAGGAAGTTTCCCATTCTCCGTTGCATTCTTCCTGAGTATACATTGTTGGGTTCTTCCAGCATGAGAAGTGTCTCTAGTCCACTTGTTACATTGATGGTTGGATGGAGCAGAGCTCTGTGACCCATGGGACTTCTGTTCCCTTTGGGGCAACAGTGTTTCTGAGCAGCACTTGCTCTGGATAGCACAGAGAAAGTCTGATCAGTTCCTTCAGCCTTTGCTGCTGACCCTGGGAGTGGCATATTTAGTCTGTGACTCCATCTGAGATACCCAAGACAAAGGAAAAGATCAGGACAATTGTTTTTAAAAGCACCTTGAATCTTTCATAAGGCTTTCTCTTTTTTTTCCTTTTATTGAGTTTATTGGTACATTTAAGGTATACAGTACAATTATGTTCATTATTGGGATCCTGTACCTTTACATGACAGGTCTTGGTTCTCATTTTTTTCCCCCTTGTCCCTGCCCTCCCTTCACCTCCTCCTCCCCTCCCCATTTACAAACACTTTATTTCCATTTTTTCATTTTCTCATATTTTTTTCTTTTCCTTATTACCTTTCCCCTACCCTTCCCATTTTCCCTACACCTTTAGCCCTTTTCTTCCTATTTCACATGGTCAATTATATCATTAGGATCAAGTTTTTACCAGCTGCTCCTCATAAGGCTTTCTGTTTGGAGAAAAATATTACCTATACCATGCCTTTCCTTCAAGCAATTTGTGTTAATAAGAAAGTCTCTTACAGAAAAATTAAGCACCAATGGAGCATGTTACATATTTTTCAAACAGTCACTGTCCTCTTATTGGAATTCTAATGAAACACATACCCATAAAAATGCTCCCCTCCCCCTCTCCCACCACTTAAACACTCTCAGTGCTATTCACACATACAGAAGACCCAAGCCAACAGCCACTGATTAATGTGTCGTCTGAGGTCTGCCATCACCTGACAGGATAAAGCTAATCCGAATCGACTACCTGCCACGTTTTTATGACAGGGAGCTATTGAAAAGTAAAGGCATAATTAACTGGAAATGTAATAGAGGAGGCTCACTCTGAGCTTGGGGCTGTCACAGAGTGTAACACCTGATACGGCTTCCCCTTGAGCCAGGTCCACTGCAATAACACTTTTTACACTACTTTCTAAAGAAATGGGTGACTCAAGTCGTCTATCACCGCAATTCATTCTGAAGAGAGCACGACAGCTGTGGCAGGTATGAAACAGAGGTGCCTTGTTCCACTGAGTGACACTAATTATGGGGAAGGGCTTTGTAAACACACCTCTCTGCTCAGGGAAGTGAACAACATACAGTAAAGTACAAGCATAACCAAAATGACGTCTATAAATAAATACAAAATAATGGCACTTTTCTAACTGAATGCAGATAGGTAAATAAATCAGAAGGCACTTAAGCCCATGGTAGAGACAATGAGTTATTTTCTATTCCTTGACAAAATGAAAGGGCAATTGGGCTCTCAGAATTCCCCAGATGTGGCATGCTGGAAAAAAGGCTTTCCACCTATCCAGCTGTTGTCTCAATGGAAGGTGGGTATATATTATGACACCCATGTATGTGTACAAGACCCTCTCAACTCAGAAATAGGTTTTATTAATACTGATTGCACAAGAAATAATACAAAGAATCAACAAACGAGATCTCATCTTATCAAAGAGCTTTTACACAGCAAAAGAAACCACCAACAGAGTGAAGAGACAACCCAGAGTGGGAAAAAAGTTTTGCCAGCTGTTCCACAGACAAAGGGCTAACATCTAGAACATATAAAGAACTCAAAAAATTAGACACCCCCCAATTATAAAGATTCAGACAAAGAATTAGCATCAGAAATGATCCCAAAGAAGTACAAATGGCAAATAAATATATAAAAGAATGTTCGACATCACTAGTCATTCAAGAAATGCAAAGTAAAACAACACTGAGCTTTCATCTTGCTCCAGAAAGAATGGCTATTATCAGGAAATCAACCAATAGCAAATGCTGGCAGGGCTGTGGGGAAAAAGAAACCTTTCTCCACTGTTGGTGGGAGTGTAGACTGGCGCCACAACTGCAGAAATCTGTGTGTATTCCTCAAAAAAACTAAAGCTAGAGGTTCCATTTGATTCAGTTATTCCCCTTCTTGATATCTTCCCAAAAGAATTAAAAACATCATACCACAGCAATATGTGCACACTTGTGTTTATAGCAACACTATTTATAATAGCTAAATCTTGGAAACAGCCCAAATTCCCATCAGTGGATGAATAGATAAAAATGTGGTATTTTTATACAACTGAAAACTACTCTGCTGTGAAGAAGAATAAACTTGAGGCATTTATAGGTAAGTGGATGCACCTTGAGACCATACTCTTAACTGAAATAAATCACATATGTTCAAATATTGCATTGTTTTTCTGGTGTGAGAAACCCAAAGTGTACATAAGGACCAAAGTGTATAACAGACATTGGAAAATGTTTGAATGGGGGTGGGAGCAAAAGGGAGGGGAGGGGATAAAGCAGAAAGGAAAAAAAGAATAGAAGGAAAAAATAGAAACAAATCTATTTAAATAAGGAGAGGAAGAGGGATTGAAAAGAAAGGAGGAGGTTGGGGAAAAAAGAAGGAAGGATCAGGATATATTACGTACAGGTACAAATTCCCCAGGATGAATGTGATCTCTATGTGTATATAAGATGTAGCAATAAAACTAATAACAACAATAACAAAAAAGAAATGGGTTTTATTTTGCAACACTGCTTTAAGCAGCCGTCTGGCACTCTGAATGTATTTAACTAGGGAAGAAGTGATACATGTTGGCAACTTACTCAAAAGATAAATTTACAACTAAGAACTGAACATGAGCCCAAATAAACCTCTGGAGCAATCAATAGTCTTTGGGGGCTATCCTGAGGTCCTACACTCACCTCTCATATTAGTGAGGATTGCACAGCTGTAAGGGGAAATCCTGAGAAACAAACAGCTGGAACAAAATAGAAGTTCAAAGGAATTTGTCTTGTGTCTCAAGTAAAAGGTCAGGATGCCAGGCTCTCTTTACTGTGTTGCTTCTGCTCTGTAGCCGGCCCTTACCCCAGCTACCACTCAGTGATGCTATATTTCAGCAACAGGACAGAGAAGAACTGACAAAAGTAGTATCTACACTCTCTCCAAATTACATTCCTGGAAGCCGTCACACGACACTTCTCACTGGCCAGAGTAAGTCACATGTCAATATCAAGCTGCAAAGGGGCTAACAATGTGTCTCCATTCCTGGCGGTAAAGAATGTCACCACTATTAGGAAAGGTGACATGGATACTGACAGGGCAGTCAGTCACCCTGCCATACTTGTTCTTACAAAAGAAGAGAGCTGCTTCGTAATATACAGTAGGACAAAACCCCATGGGCCTTGCAATATTCCCACCTTTCTCATTCTTTGCCTGAATCCCCAAAACACACAGAAGGAGATATTTGCCACACATTAAAAACAAATCTTAAATTGAAGTAGACTCCTTACTCTTCAGAGATGGATAACAGAAAGGCTGCCTTCTGGGTTTCTTCTTAAATTTTACCTGGTGATGTCCAAATTCCACATCTTCGTTTACTATGAATCTAGATTCTTCTTTGAAAAGCAACTTTCTTTAGAAATAACTTCCAATGTCTATCAGCAACTTCCAGTGTCTATTAACATTCTACACTTTAATTTTGAAGAGATTCTGAGTTTCCCATCTTTTCTTGTGGGCAGAAGTTTCTACTTGGAACAAATGAAGTTAGGCCTGGACATATAACTTGGCAGTGGAGAGAGATATAGAAAATTATGTATTTAGGTATTTGTATGATTTAGGTGGGACATTGCTACTTGCAGCCATTGGCTAAGAAATCTATTAACTTGGATTTTTAAATTTTAAATTTTTTTCATGGTGTATTTTTCATTTAAGCAATTTAAAGATAAAGAAATAATTTTCTTTTATTGCTAAGCTTTTTGTCTCCCTGAAGACGCATGACTTCATGTGCATGAATGAATATCAGTAAAAACATGCTCTCAAAGAGCAAGGAGTACTGTATATGCCTTAGAATTATTCTACGTATGACAAGAACTAAGTAAATACAATATTGTGCCAGGAGTTCACTGCAGAAGAAATTGCTAGGAAGAGCATTTACTACCACTCTATCCAATTCTTTCATTAAAGAATTCTCGGAAGCGGCTGTGGTTCATGAAAAGCAGGAAAGATTTCTTAAAGTAAAAGAAGAGGATTTTGGGGGGTAATAACCTGAGCAAATGGGAAGACAGAATTTAAACTCACATCATTGCATTTAGTGTGTGTTTTTTGATAGCAGAAAGGGATGAGGCTACTACATCAGAAAAAAGCTGGGTTTGAGATTCCATAGTGAAGGACCTTATTGCTTTTAGTGAGGACCTACTGTGTGGCATTCATTATCCTAAGTATCTTGCACATACACTTTAATTTAGTTTTCACAATAATCCTGGTGAGATAGACATGATTATTCCCATCTCAAAGATGAAGAAACTGAGTTCAAAAGAAAGCAAGGACCATGGCCAAGGTCACATTAAGAAAACAGAGCTAGGGCTTGAATATGGTCTGCTGACTTCATAAGCTCTGTCTACCAGGCTACACTGGGCTATAGCATGAGATAGGTAGAACCAGAGAAGAGCTGGTTTAATCTGGGCTCTTGCTTACACAACCCTACTGCATCACATTGTCCCACACTGAATAGTCACACATTCATCATGGCCAGTGCAACTGCTGAGTCTGAGACATGTGGCCACCATTGGCTGGACAGGCCAGTGATGATGATTGGTGCCCTGCCAGCATCAGGATCATTAGTAGTTCTTGACTATCCTTGCTGGTTACCACTTCCATGTAGATGGGACAAGGTTGGAGAGCCCTGCTAATTAAGGAAGGTGTGTTATTTTCTTTTTAGGCATTGCCTTGGTCCCTGATTAGCTAGGAGTTTGTTTTGCTTTTAAGTCACGAATATCCCAGCTGTCGAATCTTTCTTTCCCAAGCGTGTGCAGCCATTCTGCCTTGGACCATGAGCTCATCTGATCTCTTACTCCAAGCTGCCTTGCATTTGACCTGGTCATGGTCATGGACCTTCAATGAAAGGCTAAGTGGTAAAGTGGTATTTGTGAGTCAGTCCTCCCTCTGAGTCATAAATAAAACTGTGTTTCAGCATGTTAGAAGAAGCTGTCCTGGGATGAAACCCAAAAGACCTTTCCCCTTTAGTTCTTTCGGGTCCATACTGAATTATTATTCAGCAGGGCTGCTGTTGGTGGGAGTGAGGAGAAAACTTCAGAGCATCTAGATGCTTTATTTTCTCATCTTTTCTATCTCCCTTTCTCCCTTCTTCATTTCTTTCCTTTCCTCTGTCTTCTTACTTCTTTTAAAATAGTCAGACCTAATCAGTTAAGGGCAATTTATGTTTTTCCTTAACATTTTCTTCAAGGAATTCATTCTCAATGTTAATTCTATCACTCAAAATTGTGGCAAACTTAAAAAAATACTGGTTAGGAAGCAAGTAAACCAAAAAACAACTCTCAAAACAAAGCAAACAAAACCTACACAAACAAAAAGGATTTAGAGTGCTAGCTTGAAAAACCAAGAGTTGAGTGATCTTAGATAGACCAAAAATTGTACGAAGCTCCATTTTTTCAAAAGACATATAAAGCCAACCAAACTCATCTTACCTCCCCCACAAGAGTGTTGTCAGACACGGTGAAATCATCTGTGTGAAAGTGCTTTATGAACCCACACATTTATGACCAATTGACTTGACTACAGTGCCAAAAACACACAGTGGGAAAAGAAGTGTCCTTAATAGAGAATGTTGTAAAAACTGGCTATCAATATGCAGAAGAATGAAATAAGACCCTATCTCACATCACCTACAAAAAACAACTAAGAAAGGATTAAAGATCAAAACAAGACCTGAGCATCGTGATTGATTTAATGAGTTTTTTCTCTGATATTATGAAAATGAGGATGTCTATGAGTCATTAGAGACTCAAAAGCTAAAACGCAACTATATCAGGAAGATTTAAGTAATAACCAAGAAATTAAACTAAGGACAACCCAACAACAAAAATAAAAATGAGAAAACACTTAAGCAAGACACAAGGACAGACTTCCAGTTCACCAATGGCAAACAGTAGGGCAAATGAGGATGAAAAGTCTGATAGTTAGCCAGCAGGACACCCTGGACCCATAGCACAGGAGGTAACAAAACAGATCAATCAGGCTCTAGAAAAATTCAAATCAGAAATAATTTCCCAGTTAACCATAGAGATGATGAGCAAAATGGAAGTCATGATTCAAGACTCTAGAACAGAAACTGACAAAAAAATAGACGAGCTCAAGAACATGATAGAAGCCATGAAGACTCAGCATAAGAAAGAAATGGAAACAATGAATGCCCAACAGAGGAAAGAAATGGAATCCATAAAACAGATTCAAACAGATAACCAGGAGATTAAAAACTCTATTGAAAGTGTATGCAACAGAATAAAAGATTGCAAAGATAGAATTGCAGTTATAGAAGATAGGATAGCAGTCAGTGACAGTGGAAAAAGAGGTCTCTCAAAAACAGTAAGGGATCATGAGAAATTGATCCAACAACTTCTAGACGATGCAAAGAAAAATAACATAAGACTGATAGGAATCCATGAAATAGCAGGAGAAAACACAAATGACATAAAGAAGCTCTTCACACAATTAATGACAGAAAACTTCCCAAACAGAAGGGAAGAATTAGACATACAGATAAGTGAGGCATATAAAACTCCAATTAGCCATGATAAAAAAAAATCTACACCTAGATATATAATAATCAAGATCCCAGAAATCCAACAGAAGAACAAAATACTGCAAGGAGTAAGAGAAAAGAAACAAATCATATGCAAAGGAAAGCCCATTAGAATCACAGCAGACTTTTCAAGGAGAGCCTGGAGTGAGGTATTTCAAGTCCTAAAAAAAACAACCTCCAACCTAGACTGATGTATCCTGCAAAACTCTCTTTCAAAATAGACAGGGAAATAAGACACTTCCATGACAAAGAACTCCTGAGAAACTTCATGAACACCAAACCAGCACTACAAGGAATTCTAAACAATATCCTAGAAAAGGACAATGAAGGTCACAATACCATGAGGTGCAACAGACCAAATCAGATAGGCAAGGCTAGAAACTAAAAGGAGAGGGGAGAAAAAGTAAAAAGAGTCAACAAAAGGACAATAACATGACAATAATAAGTCAGAACATATCAGTTATAACCATCAATGTTAATGGCCTCAATTCACCAATCAAGAGAAATAGACTGGCAGAATGGATTAAGAAGCAAAATTCAACAATATGTTGTATACAAGAAACACATCTAATGCAGAAGGAAGCCCATAGACTGAAAGTGAAAGGATGGAAAATAATTCTCCACGTATCAGGAGCCCAGAAAAAAGCAGGGGTAGCAATCTTATTTGCAGACAAAGTAAATTTCAAACCAAAACTCATTAAGAGAGACAAAGAAGGGCACTACATCCTTGTAAAGGGAACAATTCAAGAGGACGAGTTGACAATCATAAACATGTATGCACCAAATATAAATGCCCCCAACTATATAAAACAAATATTAAGTAATATGAAAAACCAAATAAGCACTAATACAATTTTAGTGGGGGATTTAAATATCCCACTATCACAAATTGACAGATCATCTAGGCAGAAAATCAACAATGAAATAATAGAACTGAACCAAACTTTGGAGCACATGGACTTAATAGATGTTTACAGAGTATTCCACCCCACAAAATCAGAATATACATTCTTTTTGTCTGCACATGGATCATTCTCCAAGATAGACCACATATGGGCTCATAGAACAGGTCTGAATAAATGCAAAAGAACTGAAGTCATCCCCTGTATATTATCAGATCATAGTGCAATCAAGCTGGAGATTAATAGCACAAGAAACTGTTGGGACTTCCCAAGCACATGGAAACTGAACAACAGTCTCATAAACAATCAATGGATTACAGAGGAAATTAAAGAACAAATTAGACAGTTTTTACAAATAAATGAAAATGCCAATGCAACATACAGGAATCTATGGGAAATAATGAAAGCAGTTCTATAGGGAAAATTCATAACATTGAATGCCCACACTAGGAAAACAGAGCAGGCTCAAATAAACAACCTAATGATGAAACTTAGACTCCTAGAAAAACAAGAGCAAGAAAAACCCAAAGCTCGAACAAGAGAGGAAATTATAAAGATCCGAGCAGAAATTAATGCAACGGAAACTAACAAAATGATACAAAAAATAAATGAAACAAAGAGCTGGTTTTTTGAAAGAATAAATAAAATTGACAAACCCTTAGCTAATCTTATCAAAAAAAGGAAAGAAAAGGCTCAGATCCATGCAATCAGGAGTGAAAAAGGCAAAGTCACAACAGATCCAAAAGAAATCCAGAGGATCATTAATACCTACTTTGAGAACCTGTACTCCAATAAAATGGAAGACACAGAAAAAATGGACAGATTTTTAGATACTTATGAATTACCAAAGTTGAACAAAGAAGTTAAAAACATTTTAAATACCCCAATTACAGTCAGTGAAATTGAAAACGTAATTAAAAATTTACCAACAAAGAAAAGCCCAGGCCCTGATGGATTCACTGCTGAATTTTACAAGACATTTAGAGAAGAACTACTTCCATTACTCTTCAAACTTTTCAATGAAATTGAAAGGGAAGCTATACTTCCAAATTCATTCCTGGAAGCAAGTATCACTTTCATTCCCAAATCAGGGAAAGATGCAACTAAAAAAGAGAACTACAGGCCAATCTCCTTAATGAATATAGATGCAAAAATCCTTAATAAGATACTAGCAAACAGAATACAGAGGATTATCAAGAAGATCATACATCCTGACCAAGTCGGATTTATTCCAGGGATGCAAGGGTGGTTCAACATACATAAGTCAATAAATGCAATACATTATATTTTTTTTCTTTTTTCTTTCTATTGACTTTATTGGTACAATCTAGGTATACATTGCAGTTACATTCATCATTGGGATTCTGTACCTTTACATAATAGGTATTGATTCTCATTTTTTCCCCTTGTCCCTGCCCTCCTCACACCACTCCTTCCCTCCCCATTTACAAACACTTTATTTCCATTTTTTCAGTTTCTCATATTTTTTTCCTCTCCCTTTTTAGCTTTCCCCCACCCTTCCCATTTTCCCTACACCTTTAGTGCTTTACTTCCTATTTCACATTATTAATTATTTCATTAGGATCCTGTGTACTATTATAGTTTTTCACACCAAAGAAACTATTCAGTATTTCAGTTAAAGAAATCTCTGTATGAACATTAAAAATAGGGAATCCTAAAATAAAACTAAAAAGGAAAATAAAAGAGAAAAGGCAATGATGTAACATTAAAATAATCCTTAATTCTGGAGATGAAAATGGTCCCTGAACATATTTAAATTTCTTCTTACTCTTATAGTCTTATCTTATGCTTTTTTCATTATTTAGAGAATACTTTATTAGTTTCTGTAATCAAACCCACATAGATATGACCTTATATATTTAGTATGATGTGTCACCCCTGTACACATGGAAAAAAAATAAAAATAAAAAAATTAACATTTCTAGACCATTATGGCTGTCCATTTCTGTACAATGCCAACTCAACACAGTAAATTGGGATGACTTTTTCCAAAGTTGGCAGCACTGTTAAAGTTTCCCAAAATTCAATTTATATATATGTGTGTGTGTGTATGTATATATTTTTTTTCTTAAAGTACTGTTCTTAAAGATTCTTAAAGTAAGTTCTTAAAGATTAGAACATGACAAGCGTCCTTAGCTAAAGAAAGATTTCTGAAAAGATCCTCAGGGCCATCAATGTGCAATAAATTGCCCGAATTATTCTTTCCATGGAAAAATAGAAAATCCAATAAATTCCGAAGAAAATGAAGTGATATATACTCTCTGTCTTCATTTCTCAGAAGTTGTATTTTAAAGCCTAAGAATATAAAATAATTGGATGACAATATTTAATGCATTCTCTTTCAGGCATATTACTAGTAAAGACTAATAGAATTTCATCAAATAATCATAATTCACAATTACAAAGCTGATGATGTACCTTTGTCTTTCATTTCTTGGCTTTGGTTATGTCACTGTATCTAAGTGGCAATAGAAACATTAGGAACTTTTGAAAAGAAAATAATGTACATAAGGAAAGTGGGAAGGGTAGGGGAAAGGTAATAAGGGAAAAGAAAAAATATGAGAAAATGAAAAAATGGAAATAAAGTGTTTGTAAATGGGGAGGGGAGGAGGGGGTAAAGGGAGGGCAGGGACAAGGGGAAAAAATGAGAGCCAAGACCTGTCATGTAAAAGTACAAGGTCCCAATGATGAATGTAACTGTACTGTATCCCTATAATGTACCAATAAACTCAATTAGCCTTTTGTTGACTCTTTTTACTTTTTCACCTTCTCCTTTTAATTTCTTGCCTTGCCTATTTGATTTGCTCTGTTGGGCTTCATGGTATTGTTGCCTTCATTGTCTTTTTCTAGGATCTTGTTTAGAATTGCTTGTAGTGCTGGTTTGGTATTCATGTAGTTTCTCAGGTGTTCTTTGTCTTGGAAGAGTCTTATTTCCCCATCCATTCTGAAAGAGAGTTTTGCAGGATACATCAGTCTAGGTTGGAGATTATTCTCTTTTAGTACTTGAAATATCTCATTCCAGGCTCTCCTTACCCCAAGGGTTTGTGTTGAAAAGTCTGCTTTGATTCTAATGGGCTTTCCTTTGTATGTGATTTGTTTCTTTTCTCTTTCTGCTTGTAGTATTTTGTTCTTCTCTTGGGTTTCTGGGATCTTGATTATTATATGTCTAGGTGTAGATTTTTTTGGATTGTAGCTAGTTGGGGTCCTATATGCCTCAGTTATCTGAATGTCAAATTCTTCCCCTCTGTTTGGGAAGTTTTCTGTCATTAATTCTGTGAACAGCTTTTAAAAGTCCTTTGTATTTTCTCCTGTTACTTCATGGATTCCCATCAGTCTTATGTTATTCTTCTTTGCATCATCTAGGAGTTGTTGGATCGATTTCTCATGATCCCCTACTGTTTTTAAGAGACTTCTTTTTTCATGTTCACTGACTGCAATCTTATCTTCTATATCTGAGAGTCTATCTTCACATTCTTTTATTCTGTTGTGTACACTTTCTGTGGAGTGTTTAATCTCCCTGATATCTGTTTGAATCTGTTTTATGGATTCCTTTTCTTTCCTATGTTGCTCGTTTATTTTTTCCATTTCTTTCTTATGCTGGGCATTCATGGCTTCTATCATGGTCCTGAGCTCATCTATTTTTTCATCAGTTTCTGCTCTAGAGTCTCGAAATGCGACTTCCATTTTGCTCACTATCTCTATGGTTATCTGGGAAATTATTTCTGTTTTGAATTTTTCTAGAGGCTGATTGATCTGTTTTGTTACTTCCTGTGCTTTGATTTCAGGGTGTCCTGGTGGTTCACTATCGGCGTTTTCATCCTCATTTGCCCTACTGTTTGCCATTGGTGAACTGGAAGTCTGTCTTTGTGTCTTGCTTAAGTGTTTTCTCCTTTTTTATTTTTGTTGTCGGACTGTCTTTGGTTTAATCTCTGGATTATCACCTAAATCTTCCTGATATAGTTGTGCCCTAGCTTCTGTGTCTCTAACGACCCACAGACACGCTCATCTTCATAACATCAAAGAAAGCAGCTCATCAAATCAACCGCAATGCTTTATCCCAACTGATACAATCAGCAGCACATTAAGATCAAGCACAATTTGGACACTGACCACCTGTGGTGGTCATTAGTCTATCACCCTTAAATCATTTGAATTAAACTGAAATCAAGAAGCAGTCCAGAACATGTCTGCAGTGAACAAAATTTCAATATAGTGTATTTATCATTTAATGGCTCAGACAGAGCAAGGATGCAAGACCCCTGGCCTCAGTTAGCTGATGGCTGAACCCCGTGATGCTGACTGATCTTGGGCTGCAAGGCCCAGATTGAGTTCCCTAACCTTCTGAATGGTTGAACTCCACAACGTTCTAGTACAGGTTTCCCCCGCCCTTTCTTTAAAGATATTCAAAGTTGGGAACTCAGAAAAATACCCTTGAGGACCACCTCTGCCTCTGCAGAGTGGGTCCAAAGACTAGCACAGTCAGGAGGTCTGGGAGTGTGTGTGTGGGGTGGGCTTGAGCAGCACGATGGCAGCTGGGGCAGGAGAAGACATGGCTCTCCTTCTCGCGATGGATTGGGGCCCAGGCTACCTCCCGGAGCTTGAGCGATGGCGGCTGGCTGCAATACATTATATTAACAAAGTCAAGGACAAAAACTATATGGTCCTCTCAATAGATGCAGAACAGGCATTTGATAAAATTCAACACCCATTCATGATAAAAACCCTGCAAAAATTGGAATAGATGGTCTATACCTCAACTTAATAAAGGCTATCTATGAAAAACCAACAATCAACATCATATTAAATGGCCAAAAACTGAAAACCTTCACGTTAAAATCAGGAACAAGACATGGATGCCCACTATCACCACTCCTCTTCGATATAGTTCTGGAAACATTAGTCACAGCAATTAGACAAGAGAAAGAAATTAAAGCAAGGAAGATAGAAAAGGAAGAAGTTAAACTATCATTATTTGCTGATGATATGATACTCTACATTGACGACCCAAAAAACTCCACCAAAAGACTTCTAGACTTAATTGGCAGATTCAGTAGAGTAGCTGGATACAAGGTGAACACCCAAAAATCAATAGCCTTCTTATACACAAATAACAGACTCACTGAGAGAGAAATAAGGGAAAAAATTCCTTTTACAATAGTATCCAAAAAGATGAAGTATCTAGGAATCAATCTAACAAAAGAAGCAAAAGATCTCTACACTGAAAACTGTAGCACTCTGAAAAAGGAAATTGAAGAGGATATTAAAAAATGGAAAGATATCTCCTGCTCCTGGGTAGGAAGAATCAACATAGTGAAAATTGCCATACTACCAAAACTGCTATACAGATTCAATGCAATGCCAATTGAAATTCCAACACTATTTCACAGAACTACAAAAAAGAATCCAAAAATTCATTTGGAACCATAAGAGACCTAGAATAGCAAAAGCCATCCTAGCCAATAGACACATGGCAGTGGGTATAACAATTCCCAATTTGAAATTATACTACAAAGCCACTGTGATAAAAACAGCATGGTACTGGCAAAGAAACAGGCCTGAGGATCAGTGGAACAGAGTGGAAGACAAAAACAAATCCAGATGTACTCAGCTACCTCATCTTTGACAAAGAAGCTGACCATCCTCAGTGGAAGAAAGATAGCCTCTTTAATAAATGGTGTTGGAAAAACTGGATCTCAACCTGCCACAGATTAAAACTGAACCCTTATCTTTCACCATGCACTAAATTAAAATCTAAATGGATTAAAGATCTAAATATTAAAAAAGAAACATTAAACTTGCTGGAAGGTAAGTCAGGCAGAACTCTAGAAGACATTGGCATAGGAAAAGACTTCATGAAGAAATCCTCGGTAGCACGGGAACTAGCAGAAAGAATCAACAACTGGGATCTCATCTTATTGAAAAGCTTCTGTACTGCAAAAGAAACCATCACAGAACTAAGAGACAACCTACAATGTGGCAAAAATTTTTACCAGCTGCTCCTCAGACAAAGGACTATTATCTAGAATATATAAAGAACTCAAAACAATCACCCCCCCAATATAAAGACCCAATTCAAAAATGGGCATCTAAAATGAACAGACATTTATCAGACAAAGAAGTAAAAGCAGCAAGTAAATATATGAAAAAATGTTCCACATCACTTGTCATTTGAGAGATGCAGATGAAAACACTGAGATTCCACCTCACCCCATAAAGAAGGGCTGCTATCAAGAAATCACACAATAACAAATGTTGGCGGGGTTGTGGGGAAAAAGGAACCCTTCTCCATTGTTGGTGGGAGTGCAGACTGGTGCAACCACTATGGAAATCAATATGGAGATACCTCAAAGAGCTTGGACTGGAGGTTCCATTTGACCCAGCCATCCCTCTGCTGGGTATCTTTCCAAAAGAACTAAAAGAATCAAATCACAATGATGTATGTGCACCCATGTTTATGGTGGCACAGTTTGTAATAGCTAAAACCTGGAAACAGCCCATTTGCCCATCAGTTGGAAACTGGATAAAGAAGATGTGGTTTTTCTATAAAATGGAATATTACTCACCCATAAAGAATGAGAAATTAGATTCATTCTTAGCAAAATGGATACATATTGAAGATATACTCCTAATTGAAATAAATAAGGCACACGTGTAAATACTGAATAGTTTCTCTGGTGTGAATAAACTGCAATAATACAGAAGTTCCTAATAAGATTACTGACAATGTGAAATGGGAAGAAAGGGGCTAAAAGTGTAGGCAAGGTGGGATGGGTAGGGGAGGGGTAATAAGGGAAAAGAAAAAAATGTGAGATAATGAAAATATGGAAATAAAGTGTTTGTAAATGGGGAGGGGAGGAGGGGGTGAAGGGAGGGCAGGGACAAGGGGAAAAATTGAGAACCAAGACCTGTCATGTAGAGGTACAAGATCCCAACAATGAATGTAACTATACTGTATCCCTAAATATACCAATAAACTCATTTAAAGCTGAAAAAAACAAAACAAACAAACAAAAGAAACACCACAAGACCTGAAACTATAAAACTACTAGAAGAAAAGAGGAGGAAAACATAACATTGGTCTTGGTGATGATTATTTGAATTTGACTCCAAAAGCTCTGGCAATAAAAGCAAAAATAAACAAATAGGATTACATCATACTAAAAATCTGCTATACCTCAAAGAAAACAAGAGTGAGGAGATATCCTACAGATTAAGAGAAAGTACTGTAATTGCAAGCTATATATCCTATAAGAGCTTGATATCTAAAGTACATAAGGAACACAAATATATCAATAGGAAGAATAGAAATAACTCGATTTTAAAAATAAGAAAGACATTTAGCTACAGACAACATACTAATGGCCGAATGATAAATGAAAAAAATCTCAACCTCACTAATCATCAGGAAAATTCAAATTCAAATTACAATGAGATATCATTTCATGCTTGTGAGAATGGATATTATAAATAAGATGAAAAATACCAAGTGTTGGTGTAGATGTGGAAAAAAGGGAACCCTTCTACACTGTTGGTAGGAATGTAAGTTAGTATAGCCATTATGGAAAGCTGTATGGAAATTTTTCAAAATCCTTCAAATAGAACTACCATGTGATCCAGCAATCCGCTTTGGGTATATAGCCAATGGATTTGAAAGTATATCAAAGAAACTTTCCTGATTATTGCAGCATCATTCACAATAGCCAACTTTCAGAATCCACCGAAGTGTCTATTCATTCATAGCTGGATAGGCAAAGAAATGTGGTATACACACAATGGGATACTCTTCAGTCATAAAAATGAGAGAAATTTTGTTATTTTGTGATGACGTAGGTGAACCTGGCAACATTATACTAGGTGAAATAAGCCAGGCAAAGAAAAACAAAATTGAAATTTAAAACAAGGGAACTCAGAAGCACAGAACACAACGGTGGTTATCAGACACTGATAATGGTGGTGGAAGGAAAGAGATATTGCTCAAAGATGCAATGCTTCAGATAGAAGGAAGGATTAAATGGTATTTGAGGTGATGGATGACTGGATTATCTTGATTCAACCACTCCCTATTGTATACATATATTATGGCATCACTTTGAGCCCTCCATAAATATATGAAATTGTAGTTTGCCAATATTCAATAAAAATATTTTTAAAGTGCTTTGTAAACTGTAAAGTGTCACAAACACATGTTCTGGGCTTTGCATTTAGATGGGTCTCACAACATCCTTACCAGGGTGATGTGGGAAAATTACTTTATCTGAGTGGTTATCCACTGGCAGTAATATTATTCTGCCCTAAATTTATTTAGCAACATCTGGAGACACTTTTGGTCATTACAGCTGAGGGGCAGGGAACTATCAGTATCTAGTGGGTAGAGAACAGAGATACTGCGGAACATCCTGCATTACACACACCCACTCCCAAGAAAGAATTCTGTGGCCCCAAATTTCAATAGTGTTATGGTTTAAAAACCCTGCTTTCTCTTAATAAACATCAAGATTATTTTTTGTCTAACCATAAGGCAGAAATAATAACAAGAGCACTTAGTAGAGTTGTTATGCAGGGTGAATAAAGTAATGTGACTAAGACATAGCCCGGTGCCTGGCGTGTGTTATGTTCATAACAGTGTTCCATACCCAGTAGTTCTATAATGACTCTCCCTGAAATCCTACTAATGTGCTTGTAGATCCCCATTATCAGCCCTTCCTAAACTTGCGTTCGTAAACACTCACATTGTTTTGGCAGCCTCGTATTCATTCTCCTCTTCAGCAGTAGGATGGATTTCACTTGGAGAATTTCTTTTCCCCAGTCATGTGAGGTCTTTGTGGCAACACAAATCCAAGTGAGTCTCTACGGAGGTGAAAAAGGCCACATCCTTTCTCTCACTGTCTCAGTTCAGCCAAGGAGTGAGCATTTGAGTGATCTTGGCCAATCACAAATCCCTTCCTTGATGCTGACTCCTGTGCATGAAGGAAGAGATGAAAACATGCAGCTGTGCACTGACCTGAGGGTTCTTGTTGGGCCTGATCCTACTTCCTAACTCCATGGAGTCATTTTGTTCTTGTCTGCTCAAGTCCTGTGAACTTGATAGGTCTCCCAGAGCTTTCCAATATATTTCCAGAGTTGGTTCTGTCACTTGCAGCCAAAACTCCTAATTCATCACTTACCCACCAATGACCCCAGTGAGCAGAACCACTGCATTCTGTGAATGGTGTCTGCTGGTAGAT
This sequence comes from Fukomys damarensis, assembly GCF_012274545.1. Classification (NCBI taxonomy): domain Eukaryota; kingdom Metazoa; phylum Chordata; class Mammalia; order Rodentia; family Bathyergidae; genus Fukomys; species Fukomys damarensis. Next base: position 29,615,921 of record NW_022900916.1, read on the forward strand.
GGGATGGGAGTGACGGCATGTATTGGTGTCCTAGATGGTAGTTTCCAACTATATTTTTTCCACTAGTACTGCAGCAGTATTAAGTTCCAAATTCTAAAGCCACACTCCTTATTGAAGTAAAAGCTTATTCTTTCTTCTCTAGCCAAGTTCCTTATCAATAAACATAAATTAGCGAAGTGTTTTAGCTCTATCCTGCACTGAACCCTTTACATTTGGCTAATAGCACTGGGCAACAATATGACTTAAAATATTGATTCAAGCAAATTCTCAGAAGTATATGGTATATTTCTTGTAAAATACACATTTGAAGTTATCAGCCTAGCCAAACAATGACACTGGCTACAGAAAAGCACGAGATAGAAATACCAAATTCATTAACTATTATTTTTAACTTAGGTTCATTCGGTGGACCATTTGTGTAACCATTTGAGGGAAAAAATCTGATAAACTTCACTTGTTTTGAAATAACATCTTCGTAACAAATCACATTTGTTTGCTGGCTTTAAATATGGCAATCATTTTTAAGTTCACAAAGAATATTATGCATAGACTTTCATCATTATAACTATATGAGTAATTTAAGCAGCTTTTTAAAATAAAGATGAAGAAGAAAATATTTGGAATAGAAACACACAACTGAAATTCTTGATTTTGCCAGTTATTAATAACATTAGCAGTTATTCCAAGTTTAGATTTGATAGAATACATTGTGGTTAATATATAATAGTAAAGTCAAATTGTACATTTAACTGTTGCTCTTCTAGTCACCATCTGCATGATCCTTGAGTAGAGGCATTAAAAAGAACACTGTTTAAAAAACTTTGCAAAATTTAAAAACACAAAGTCATTAAGTCTCCAAAGAAGCCAGTTGAAAAAGTTTAACACTTCTGAAGCCTGGTAGTCTAATTTCTAGGGCAGGGATAATAGTAACTACTTCAGCTTTATTTATTTATTGCCTCTGGGGATGAAAACCAGGACCTGGTACATGCTAGGCAAATCTTGTGCTACTGAGCTATACCCCCAGACCTCAACTGGTTATTTGATGAATAAATGAATCTGAGTTTTAAATTTGTGTGGGGGGTTCTGCTAAGGACAAGAATTTTATAAGTTCTAATGATAGGAGAGAAAGAGTCTGTTTGTTAAAAATTTTAGCATGTTAAAAACTCAGCTAAGCCCTAGACACAGCCACTGTATATCACTCTGGGTGACTTAAAAAAGGAAAAGTATCAGGCAGTATTTCTAGAGCAGCTACATATTTTAGCAATAGTCAAGGGCAGGAGAGATTTGTGTCTTTTCCATTATTAGTGGCATCGTGGGACAGCTAACTATTCCCACTCTGCGCCATCTTCTGCCTTTTAAACACAGATGTAGTTAGCAATGTCTCTTGCTCTTGGGGTGTAAAGAAGGAAAAAACGTAATTCCTCCAATCAGGTCAGGTGAAGTCAAAGGAAATTGACTAGAGTTGTCTATATTTGGGCTACTGACCTCAAAAGAAATGTGATTGCTGTCTGGGAGCCAAGTAGTGGTCATGTATCCTCCCCTTGACAAATGCCTGTCCATTCTTTAAGTCCCTTCTCTTCTGATCTTTCATCTAGCTTTGATCACATCCACAGGACAATGGGTTTGAAATTATGTGCATGTCAGTCCCCCACCTGAAAGTGAGATCCACGTCATACTCACTTCTGTACCTCTTTGTCCTCCGTTCCATACTCTGCATTGGGCAGCATTGGGGCATCAAAGAAGAATGAACTATGGAAACAAGAAGACTTAAGCTTGAATCTTGGCTTCCCACTGTCCAGCTATGTAATGCCAAAAGGCCTCCATAAGCAAAATAAAGCCCTTTTTTCCTATTCTGTGAAATGGAGGGAATAATGCCGGTTTAACAGGAGTTGAGGGGGGAAATTATTGTAGTTCTCAAATATTGGTTTCTTTTTTCCTATTTCCTTGATATGAATTATTTCTGAGTTAATGGCATTAACTTATACACATATGGGTTTTCCTCCTTATTTAGAAGATAAGAATTTACAGTGAAGACTCAATATAATGAAAATCTGTCAGCCAAATTAGGCTAAGATCTAAAATTTAGGTTTGTTGAATAAGTAAAAATCAAATTGCCTATTTCTCTAAAAGTTGCTTGTCTTACCTGCAAATCTTTTAATGTTTGGTATTTTCAGTTCACTCTGCTTCCTCAATTGGTGTTAAAATCTGTTGGATATCTTTAAAAGCTTGGGCAGAAAACTATTTCCTTGAAATCACAGAAAATGCTAGCCTTAGATCACAAGATTGTGATATCACTGCTCCCTGGCGGTGGGTGATGAACCCAAATTGTAGGAACATCAAGGAAAGAGAGAGATGGGGGAGGGAGGGAGGGAGAGAGAACCCAGCTTTCTGAGCCCGTTATAAGCATAGCTTCTCTTTCATTGGTTTACCACATTGCTTTCTTTGACTGACTCCTCACATTGCCCCCTTTCTCCCTCTTCTACTCCTCTACCCTCCCTCTTCCCAGGTCTTGATTTATTGCCCAGGCTGGCCTTCAGCTTCTGGAACCAATTATTCATCCTACCTCAGCCTCCTCAGAAGTTGAAACTACAGGTGCTTGACACAGTGTGCTTTGCTTTTGCTGTCAATAAGAAATGGAGAACCAGAGGGTCAAGAACATTCACTTATGTATCTTCAAGCTCTGGACGTTAGAATGTGAGGATAGTACATTTGTCCTTGTCAACAACAAAAGGAATTCTATCATTACTGACATTGCCACTCAAGCAGAAGCTCCCTGGCTCACTCAGCGTCACCCAGACTCTCTCCCATGCGCTTCTACACTATACACTGGCATCCTCAGTCTGTCTTCAGCAGCCTTTTCAGAGCTTCAACCTCCTTTCTGACCTGCCTTTGACTCTCTTGCTCTACTGGCACTCACCTTTCTGACATTTGTCTTAGATGTTGACTCCTTTTTCTCTCTTGCTCCATATACCTTAGGAAACCCCAACTACTTTAATAATGCTCATGTCCAATAGTCTCTTAAAGCCCTCTTAGCCTCCCAGTTACACCCAATGTTAAGATTGGTACCTGCTTCACTGTCATCTTCACTATGCTTCTGTAATGCCCCTAGTGACTTCAGTACCTACGTGGGTGATACAGCCAATCTAAGGCTATTCATTCCTCAACTTCATCATCTCTAATTACCTTTCTTCTACCCCACCCCACTGTCAATTCCCTTGCTTAAACCACTAATTTCATTTCCTCTGAGTATCAGTCTCCAACATTCTTCTTTCTGATACACCCTACTCTTCTATTTCATTTTATTCTATTACCATCACTACAATAAATGTTGACCATATCAAGATGACAAATTCCTTGATCCATAACATGTTTTACTATCCATCACCTTTATCTATGGAGATAATAGTACTGAGCTCCTTACCTATGTTGCATTCCTTCTTTCTTACTCCATTGGGAGATATGCCCATACCTCACTTGTGATTCCGATCCCACTCCCAGCCTGGAATTATCTCCTTCCTCTCCAGCATTCTCAGTTTTTCTTTCTCTATGGGTTTTTTGATCAGCAATGAATGTGTCGTAATACCTCTTTTCTTTATCTACCTTCTTTTGATCCTAGGTACACCTCCAGCTATTATCTCTTTTCTTTGTTCTTCATAGGTAAATTTCTGTTCTCCGTCATGGGAAAAGTTATTGAAATTTCTCTTTACTTGAAATCTCTGGTTCCTTACTTCTTATTATTTCCTCAACTCACTGCAAAGAGGTTCCTTCCTTCCACGGAAGCTTCTCTGGGGGTCACTTGTGCCCTGCCTGAGGCCAGTGTGATTGTAGTCTTGTCTCTCAACATTGTGCAACACAGCCCGCCACTCTGTCTTCAAAACCATTTTTCTCTTGACTTCCACATTTTGTTTTAAAACACTTTTACTCATATACCCCTTAAAAGGATTGGCAGAACTTTGTAGACACTAACATACTTTTAGAATTGACATCTATATTTTTCATCAAAAGTTTAAATAGTTGCTAGGGATAGAATTTCCAGTATTTTATAAATATTGACATCTTAAAATAAAACTCTTATATTGCTCTTTTTAATTGTGCCCAGCGGGATCTAAACACTGTAGAAATTTGATCCCCACCATAATCCATTTAGAAAATAGAGTTTTTCAACAGAAGTTTTACATTGTTCCCTTTCTCTTATATTTTCATCTACCATTCCCCACACAGTTCTTTCCCAATATATTTTATCATTTTAAGTTCTTTGCAACTAAGTTATGTTTTCAAATCAAAATCAACCTTTTACATTGTCTGTAAGGCTCTAAAGTTAAAGCTTTTTTTTTTAGATTTAGTTATCATTAGTTATTTCATTTAATACATCTCACCAAAATAGCATAATTAGTGTAGATTACAAACTTTGAAGAAAAAGTATTAAACTGAAAATACAATTTAATTATAAGTACAAATTCTTATGAGTTGGCTAGGATGCCATCATGTAATTAAGTGATTAATTCATTAACTCACTACTAATTATCGTTGTATACAGTTCAGCATCAATTCTCTATTCTCTTTTTTATGATCTTATTTTCTGTGCCAGGGACTGAACTCCGGACCTTGAGCTTGCAAGGCATGTAGCAAAGCCACTAAGCTAAATCCCCAGCCCTCTATTTTCTCTTTTTAAAAGACATAAACTCCAAGAAAATATGTTTATATAAATAAGTAGATAGAAACTTTATAATAGAAGTGTGGATCAATTGTTTGATTTTTCTTCTGATTTCTGTATCCCAAATCATAGAGAATTTGATCACAAACAATAGCTCCCAAAGATCTACTTCTGAGCTGCCCGCTCAAATTCCAGTTAGGTTCACTTGAAATTTTGTGCAAAGCAAAAAACTAGACATCACATAACTCACAGAGAAGTGGAACCTCATAGTACAGTATTAACTCCACCAAACTGACACCGGTCTTTCTAATCATTTCTTTTTTGTGCCTGAGATATTTTTATACTACAGAGTACAGTGCTGCAGTAAGAGTTGAGCCAGTGAAAATGAGAAATGAGTGATTATGAAAGGCAGTTGAGGTGGAAAACATCTTACCTTTTCTAGGTTTGTTTTTAGGAAGGTGAATCTTTAGAGAAGGGACATTTAAAGTTGGTGTCACTTTTTAAAATGATGCCTCTGATTTTCCTCCTCAGTCCCTTTGCTGTCTTTACCTCCTCTGCTTATCTCTAGACCCTCTGTGTCCTGGCCATCTTTCCTGAGTCGCCTTCCTTCTTTGGCTATCTCTGCCCTAGGAGATCTTCCTCAGCCTCAGTGCTTTCCGTTGGTAATTTGATGCTCCAAACCTACACCTCCCGCATCCCTCCCTGACATCCCTCCTGCAGCTCAGATTCCTATATCTAATTTCGGACTTGGTTTCCTGTGTGAGTGCCTTATTGTTATCAAAAACTAACCATGTTTAAGAAGGAATTTGTGATTCTTTAGCACTCCTCACCAAACTCTTCCTCCATAATCTTCTACACCTGAGAAAATAGTTACCATCATTCTCCTAATTGCTAAATCCAAAACCCTGGGAGTTATCCTTGAATTTTATTTTTCATCATCCCCCATAGCAAGCCCCATCAGTGCTATGTTTAAAACAAGCCCAAAATCCATCGGCTTCTCTTCATTATCAGATTTCTAGTCTGCAACATCACCATCCTGGCTCATCTGGAGGTCTTGATACCTCCTTGCTGGTCTCCCTGCTTTCTCTCTGCTTCTTCCCATGCAAACTATGTACCACAAAGCAGCCGATGTCATTTAATCTGCTCGTGCCTGTGATCTCAGCTACTTGGGAAGCTGAGGCAGGAAGATTGAAAGTTTGAGGCCAGCCTGGGCAACTTATCAAGTCCCTGCTCCAAAATTTAAAAAAATAATTAAAAAATAAAAGGGAGTAAGAGGAGGAACTCAGGGGAAGATTGATTCACAGTGAAGTCTTGTGTTCACTCCTCAGAAATGCAGAGAAAACAAAAAAAGGATCTTTTCAAAATGTTACTCTATTGACTGAAACACTAAAATGTTCAAATTCTGTCTGAACAGAAGAGGGCTGTATGGTCAGCACCTTTCCTACCTTTCTGGTCCCAGTTCAGTGTGCTGTTTTGCTCCTTCACTCACTTAGCACAAGCCACAAAAATCCTCTTCTTTCTACAGCTGCCAAGCTTGCTTTTTTTCCCTGTCCTTAACCTACACTAATCTTGCCTCAGATGGTAGCATTGCCATCTTGTTTTCCTTCCTCAGTCCTTACGTCACATAAAATCTTTCACAGGCCTCCCACGACTGTCTTCCTTTAGCTCATTACCCGATATCTGTATGCAGCAAACATCTTATTAGAAATGAGTTCTATCTTTTTATGCTTGCAAGCTCTATGAAAGCAGAAGTACCTCCTGTCTTATTTATCCTCCAATTACCTAAATGAGTCAAACACATAATAAATGCTCAATATATATGTGTTGAGTGCGGACAGAAAATTTTACTGTTTGCTACAATTTTATTTAAGTTCAACAGCATGACACTGTAGTGTTCACAGGAGAGTTAAGTTAGTGATCCAAGCAGTACAGGAACATGTGAGAAATTATATCACCTTTATACCTCAGTTTCCTCATGTATGAAATGAAGTTAATATGTAGGATTGTTTTAATAACTGGGAATAACACAGCTAAGTGACTGGCACTCAGTAGATTTCCAACTAATTGCAGTTATACAGATGCTTTTATTGCTCCATTTGGTTACACGAACTCTGAGTGTTCTGTCACATGGGCAGCCACACACTGGGGTGGGGTTAGAAAATCTCCCTTACTTCCCCAAGGCAATGCCAGCTCAGGGGATCCTGCCACACTGGAGAAGAATGGGCTAAAGCTCATCTCCACTGGACACTACCTCCTTCCCCTTTTCTCCTCTATAACTTCCCTCCTTAACCATTTCTCATGGCAGCAATGCCTTGATAAACTGCAGGGAGTAAATCCTGGTCGCAGGCTCTGCATTTGGGTTCCTCAAGGAGGCCAGTGGTTGTCACCCTTTGTTCTAGTAGAAAACATTTACACTATTTATTTATTTATTTTTGGTACTAGGGATTGAACCTGGGACCTTGTGCTTGCAAGGCAGGCCACAGAACCACTGAGCTAAATCCCCGGCCTTTTTTTTTTTTTTTTTCTGGTTATCTAAGTCCATTAGCTATATTTATTTACTCATAGCAAGAACCATAAGTAGAAGCGAGACTTTTTACATCCCTGTATTAATTTAATGATGAGCAGGGGAGCAACCTATTATGAGCAGAAGAAACAATGGGAGGGAGAAGTAGTTGCAGTTTTGATTAGAGGAATATGGAACAACTCTGTAATTTAGAGTTTTCTCCTTAATGACACATGAGACCAAAGTAGCATTCTGTCTCAAGCTCAGCAATCCAGTAATCAAGTGACCATTGTCACTCACAGCTGGGCTGTGTGCTGAGAGAAGAGATCTTCAACCTCTCTCTGCCTCATTCCTCTCATGTGTAAAGCGAGAAAAAAATTCCGAGTTGTTGGGTGGAGTAAATGTAGTCGCGTAGTGAAAGTGTGGTAATTATAAAGCCCCTCATAAAAGTGAGGCGTTTGAAGGTAGAAGGATGACATTCTGGTTCATGCAGAAATTAGTAAGAAAAGCATTCCAGTACAGCAAAAAAGTACAAGCCCCTTTAAATATGTAGGAATAGAGAAAATTGTATTAGTTATACATTTCTATGTTTTAAAAATTTAAGCTATGTTTTAACAGATACAGAAAAACAAAATTGCACATATTTATGAGACACTAGGTGATGGTGTGGTGTATGTATGCACTGTGTAAGGTTCAGATCAGTGTAAGCAGCTTTCTCCTCATTTATCACTTATTTGTGGTAAGTAAACATTTATAATTTATTCATTCAAATACCTTTCTTCTAGGTTTTTGAAATGCACGGTGCGTTATTGTTGCCTATAGTTACCCTACTGTGCAAAAGCACACCAGAACTTACTCCTAAGAAATTATCCTCATCAAAAACATTTTTCATACTTAAATAATGCAGAATAAGGTAGAGTGACTTTGCAAATGATTCTGTATCTGGTGCATAAGTTCACACACATACGCACATACACACATATTGTAGATCCAAGACGTCTGAGAACTCTGTGGAGGAGTTGAAGAAACAGTGTTTCATTGGATTTGTTAACAGAAGAAGGTTCCCCAGGGCTGTGGACATAAGGATTTGATTACTCAAAGACTGCACTTGCCAAACTCAGAAATTAAAACACACACACACATTTCTAGTGGCAAAGCACATTTTGCAAAAAGCAGCAGTGGGAAAGAGAATTCTCAACTCTGAGGAATCCACCAGTTCAGGTTAATTTAGAGCATAGGGACCGGGTCCTTCCCCCAGCGAGGGTAGCAGCACTTTACAGCCATCGGGACAAAACCAGGAAGAAGAAAGTAAAAACATAAAAGACGAGCAGAGGACAGCAGAGGCAGAAAGGGCAAGAGAGTGGCAGACAACAGAAGAAGCGAAGGGCCCTGGGGCTGCAGAACATTCTGGCAGAATGGCAGCATGCTGACCCCACAACAGTCCCCTAGCTGTCCTCAGCATCCCCTTGTAGGCAGCAAAGCAATGGGGCTAGAGAGTCCCTTCCTATCCACCCTCCCTGGGAACCATCTCCCACATCCACGAATGAGGCTGCTAACATGACATGCCTTTTTTGGTTCTCTAGGTGGTTGTAAGCTCCTCTTCTGTGTTACCTCTAAACTTCTCTCCTGGCACTTGCTTGTTCTCCCCACATGTGCATGCAGCTGTGAAGTGCTTGGGACTTGGTACAGAATCCACTGTCCCCTGGAAATAGTCCCATAAAATCTGCTGGAGAAGGCAGGGAAAATCTTTATCCAAAATGGCACTGTCATAATGTCCCAGTACTCAGCTGCTTAAGAAGCCAGTTCTTCAAAGGGGCTGCCCCACTGGTGTCAGGGTTTGTGCCAGAGTCTGCCCTTGGCAGCGGAGAGCCCAGAACATAGCAAATAATAAAGACAGCGATGGTAGCAACAGGTAACACAAGATCACACTTGCTGGGTGCCAGGGCCTCACACGCACCAATAGTTACTCCTCACAGCAACTCTGCTCTCAAAGAAGGCAGATCAATGATTTAATAGGAGAGGCAAATAAGCCACTAACAAACAACAAATGTATTACAATATAGAGCAACTACTAATGTCAAAGTGTGGCAATTAGGCACTGGGAGTAATTTTGCTTCTCCACATTTGAGAAGGGTTTCCCCTAAAAGAGCAGCCAGGTAATAATGAGGATGTCCCTATAAGTTTAAATTGTTTCTTAAGAAAAAAGTAGTCCAATGTAGAGCACAGAAAGTCTTTCTTTGGGTGTTAGCCTTGCAAAAAATAAAATAAATTAAGAAATAAACCTCAGCAATATATTTTGTTCCATTAAGAAGAAAAAGGTCCAAAAAATCATATGATACTCTCAATAGATGCAGAAAAAGCATTTGATAAAATTCAACACCCATTCATGATAAAAACCCTGCAAAAAATTGGAATAGATGGTCTATACCTCAATTTAATAAAGGCTATTTATGAAAAACCATCAGCCAACATCATATTGAATGGCCAAAAACTGAAAACCTTCATGTTAAAATCAGGAACAAGACAAGGATGCCCACAAAATAATAAAGACAGTGATGGTAGCAGCAGGTAACACAAGATCACACTTGCTGGGTGCCAGGGCCTCACACGCACCAATAGTTACTCCTCACAGCAACTCTGCTCTCAAAGAAGGCAGATCAATGATTTAATAGGAGAGGCAAATAAGCCACTAACAAACAACAAGTGTATTACAATATAGAGCAACTACTAATGTCAAAGTGTGGCAATTAGGCACTGGGAGTAATTTTGCTTCTCCACATTTGAGAAGGGTTTCCCCTAAAAGAGCAGCCAGGTAATAATGAGGATGTCCCTATAAGTTTAAATTGTTTCTTAAGAAAAAAGTAGTCCAATGTAGAGCACAGAAAGTCTTTCTTTGGGTGTTAGCCTTGCAAAAAATAAAATAAATTAAGAAATAAACCTCAGCAATATATTTTGTTCCATTAAGAAGAAAAAGGTCCACATTATAGTCTTATTATTTAGGAAAGATGTATGAATTGCTTCAAGGTGTAAATATTATTTATGATGCTTACGTTTAACTAGGATGATAGTATTATTGCTCTTATTTCTCTAGTTTATTATAGATTGGTACTAAGGCATGACTATAAAGCTCTTTGAATAAATCATCTTAATTGCCTTGTAATATGAGTGTTCATGTTAATTAAGTAGATATTTTGCACATGGCATAGGGAATTCTTTTAAGGTTTTCTTTGGAAAGACAATCCTATAAGGTACCCATTGTGGAATGAATGATTTTCCAATCATCAAATTGAGGACCATGCAACTATTTTAAATTTATTCTGAAATACTTAATTTTTATTTTAAAATATAGAACTGTCTGGCAAAAAGTGGGCTCTGAATGAGGGAGGTGTAAGGTTTAATCGTGCTGGGGAAAGCAGCGTGGCCAGGTGGGAAGTGCACTTGAGTGAGTAAGGAAGGACTCTTGGTTCTATTTCCTATGTGGCTCTGCTTTGCCAGCAGTCACAAGAAATTCACCCTGGCTCCCTAGGCATAGGTGTCCTCACCTGCTGAACACAGCATTAGGACTCTTACTCTAATCATCTTTTATCTGCCACTACACCCTGGCTGATGGCCTTGTTCCTAGCCCCTCTCCAGGGGTAAATCCAGCTTCATCTTGTCTCTCTTGATGGGCACCAGGATAGCAGGGGCAAGTCACTCCTCTCACAGTCAAAATAGAAGGAGAAAAGTCATAGCTGGAGAGATGTCAACCAAAAAGTTGCTCTTCATCTTGGAACCTGTAAGTGTTTTATTTATTTATTTATTTATTTTTGAAAATCCAGATTTCTTGTCTCTCTTGATGGGCACCAGGATAGCAGGGGCAAGTCACTCCTCTTGCAGTCAAAATAGAAGGAGAAAAGGCATAGCTGGAGAGATGTCATCCAAAAAGTTGCTCTTCATCTTGGAACCTGTGTTTTATTTATTTATTTATTTATTTTTGATACTGGGGCTCAAACTCGGGTCCTTGTGCTTGTGAGGCAGGCCACTGAACCACTGAGCTAAATCCCTGGCCCCTTAATTTATTTTTTAAAACTAATACACATAATATTAAAAATGTACCTAAGTAACAAATGCTAAGAATTGGTAAGTCATTTAAATTTCCTTCATGCTTTTATATACTAAGTTTCCTGTATTCAGTATATACCCTATATATAATCATATACATGCAGTACATACATTTAGGAAAAATAAACACTTTTTGTAAAAAGAAGTGTTAGTAATGTTCATAAAGTGTCATCAATAAACCAAACTCCATCCAATACATGTTTCTTACTTCTTGTGTGATTTTTTTTTTCATTTTATAAATGCTAAAAGAACTTGTAGGGACCAATCAGCCCCTCAGGAGAAGAGTGGATTAATTGTTACTAAGGTGGCCTCTGGTCAGTCTTTATTTTTAAAAGCCTGGATATAAACACAGTTGAATAGATGCTTTAGTAAAGAAGACATATGATAGCAAATAAGTGTATAACAAAGACTTGGCATCATGAGCCATCAGAGAAATGCAAGTGAAAGTCATAAGGGCATACTATTTCTCACCCACTAGCATGGATAGGATAAAAAAGACTGGCAGTATGAAGTGTTGGAAATGCAAACAGAAACACAAACCTTTCTACATCACTGATGGGAACCAAATGGTGCGGCAGCTTTGGGGAAATATGGCTGTTTCTTTAAAATTTAAAATACACTTACAGCATGAACTAGCAGTTTCAATTGAGACATTTCTACCCAGACACTTGTGTGCACATGTTCGTAGCATAGCAGTATTATTACTAACAGCTCCAAACAGGAAATAAATCAGATGTCCATAAACAAGTGGATAAACAAAGTATGGAATAGCTCAGCAACAAAGAAAAAGGAAAAAGGGAACTACGATACACACAACAAGACGAATGAATTTAAAAATGTTTAAACGAAAAAGCCAGATGTGTAAGAGTACACGATTTCATTTCTGAGATTTCTGGGAAAAAAATATACCTGTAAAGACAGCATGTTGGTTGCCTGGGACTGGAGTTGTGAGTGGTTGTTGGATGGTTAAAGTAACCTCAGTGTTTCAGTGAGGTCACTGGAGTCTCACTTTGAGACTTCAATGTCCTTCAGGATTAGCCTTCCTTGTCCAGCCCCATGCAGAAATACCATGAAACTTTTGATAGATGGGTGCCCTGTCTCTACCAGAACATACGCAAGGACAGCATACTACCACAGCACAAGGAAACTTGCCCAACCCTTGGTCAGTTCTGTTAGAAAGACTCCCTCTAATACCCATTAACTGGTTCTTTTCTACCCTATGAGGCAGAGGAAGGTGTAATTTGTAGGGGGAAAGGAGAAGGTATTGGAAGTGATTTTAAACTGAATTGTGTTACTAAAATTCACCATACTCAAAGATTTTGCTTTTTTTTATGGTTTGGAAAAATTTACCTGCAAAATTATTTAGTTTGTTTTGTGTTGTTGGATATTAAACTCAAGGCCTTGTGCATGGTAGGCCAGCACTATATCACTGGGCTACACACCCAGGCCCTGCAAATTATTTCTTAATGTGGGTATCATGGAAACAGTTCAGGTTCTGAGATGCTTGTCCATGCAGCTATCATCAAGGATATAGCTGCTTAAGTCTAGACATGAAAAACATTCAAAATCGACCATGTTAGCGGGGGTGGGGGGTGGTGCAAATAGAGGAGCCTGGACTATTTTCAGATTTGGATTTCTTCAATTGATGAGAAGAGTGCCACATTTCATATTTAATTCATAGTAAGTGTTTTTGCCTTGGTTATTTCATTTAATCCTCACAACCCATAAGAACCATCATTATTCCCATTTTGAGTGTGAGGAAAATGAGGAACAAGTAAGTCACTTGTCTGAGAATACAGAGCTAGCAAGAGACACCAGTGAGGATTGACTTCAAACAATCAACCTCTAGAGCTCCTCCTCCTCCCCACTGTGACTTTTCCAAATTCTTTAGACTGCAGCTGTATGTGGACTGCAAGGGGCTGGCTCATCAGACACCACTTACCCAAGTGTGCACCAGCCATCAGCTGTTGCAGACAGTGAGGCCCAGGACTTGGTTAAACACATGCTAAAGTTCTCATTTCCTAGATTGCTTTCCTTTTAGCTAACTCTTTTGAGTCAGAGAAGTACCTTTATGTTCAACAGAGATAAGTACCTCATTTTCTATTAATGAACTTAATGCAAAACTAGAAATAAAAGTGAGACAGTTGGATGAGTGCACAATTAAGTGTGTATGTTGGATACAAGTTCTGAGAGAGTTATTTCCAGACTGAGGTTAGCTCGGTGATGCGATAACACTTTTTCTTCAGCCTCATTGCCGGAACCTGAGCCAAACATCTGCACTTCCTTTGTGAATGACTTTGGCTGGGCACTGCAACAGGAAGAGCAGGGGCAAACTGCTCTGTGGCCAAGACCTGCCTTGTATTTGCACAACTAAATGGGAAAGATCTTAGGAAAGGATGTCCTAGAATACCATGATGTTAGTGATTCAAATAATTTCAATTCCCAAACTCATCAATCACAGAATTATAGCCTCAGAATCAGATGGGACTACAAGATTATGTAATTTAGAATGCATTCTCTGATGAAATGCTCAATTAATCCTTGAGACGTGGTCACCTAGATTTAGAATGTGTACCTAAAATGTACCAATAAACTCAATGAGAAAAAAAAAAGA
>NW_022900916.1:29629942-29645539 GCF_012274545.1 Fukomys damarensis
GCTACATAGGACTATAAGACCCTTGAAAAGGGGGTAGTCCTAACTGAAATGTGCTGTAAATGGACAATACAATCCAAATTTCAGAAACTCCATTTGAAAAAATTTAGATTGCGTGTCAAAACGACAATGTTCTTGATATTTTGTGTTAAATACAATATATGGTTTTGTTAAAATTATTAAAAAGTTTTTGTGTAAAATGCAGCAGCTAGCAGATTTTAAAAGACACGTTGCTGACACATTTCTAGTGAATAGCACTGGTCTAGAGTAAGTTTAAGTCTGCATCCTTTTTCAAATGGCAGCCTTCTGACTTTTGGAAGACATGTTTCCCATAAAAATTTTAAGGGTAAACTTCTTAGGTTCCTTTAAATGTTCTTTATTTAGAATAACTTCCTTTACTATTAATGTGTTCCAATTTTCAATCTCTACATTAAGCCGAATACTGTAAACTCAAGATTGTAAGATGTACCAAGGTCTTTAGTGTTGTTATTTCTTGTTTTAATATTATATCTTAATAAAACAGCTGGTTTGCCATAACTTGTACAGTAGTAATTATAACTTGGGGTATGGGATTTCCCAGGTGACCTGGGCTCCTGGGACTCTAGGATTCACCTGAAACTGTAAACAATTTATGACTTTCGGCATTGTCACGAGATAGTCTTAGCTTTCATAGATTTTCAAAGATCTGAGAGTTTTAAAAGATAAGTCCAATTTGCTTTCATCCAGGCTAAAAATCACTTGAAACTCTTGGGATTTTTTTTCCTCAAAAAAACTGTTTTTCATCTCAGCCTCCCATGTGTCTACATTTAATTTTCAATGGATGACTTCGCGTTTATCTCTATTAAGTTTATTCCTATTCATGTCAGCCTGTTATCTTAGTTTGATCCTCTCAAGTTCACCTGATATTTAATGAATTAGGCTTCTGTCCCAGCTTTGTCACACCTATAATTTTGAGAAGCATGTTTTTGTGTCTTCATCCATCATTAATGGATATTTTGGACTGAATAAGCCATCGGTAGCACTTGGGAGTCTGCCCCAGTCTGCTCCTCAGGTGGGCAGTGATTCATCAGGCAGTCAGCATTCCTTGGGCAGAGCTGTTCAGCCAGCAACAAACCCACTAACAATTCTGACAGTCATGTCTTCAACTCACCCACAGGATGTCAAATTCTTTGCTGAAATAAAAATATATATTTGTTCATGATGGAAATTCCTTTGATCCTCTTGACCTGTAAGCCTGTCAGAGATAGAAATTTGACTGATTTGGCAAGATACTGATTTTGGGCAACCTATGCTGTCTCCCAAGGATAACTTCTTAGTGTTTTCTAAATAATTTCCTCTGGACTGTTATGAGAGTTGATACCAAATTTGCTAAGCTGTAGTTACGGAAATCTACTTCCCCCATTCTCTGATGCCTTTCTGAAAGTTGAAACAGTTGTCTTGATAAGGGCTTGGTTGAAAACTTGAATTTATACCGAAATGAAAATGGGAAATAACAACAGGCTTTTAAATTAGCTGACCCATTATAATCCAACAATGATGATGAGTAATGACGCATTAAACCAAAGGGTAAAGTTGAACACTACCAGGAGCCTGGATACAGATGCTGTCTACTGCCCAAATATGCTCTATCCACCAACTTGTGCCATTTGCTCCTCCAAAGCAGTTACAATTTGTTTTATTCAACCTTAATTCTTTTTAAGGTTCTGAGGGCAATTATTTCTGAGATACCCATAATTCTGTTTTGAAATCTAGAATACTAAACACTTTCTTTTCTATTGAAAAAAAGTAAACATCAAGATACCTACCTTGCTCAACTCAGGAGCTGTGGAGAAAGCCCAGGCCTGGCTACCAGACACCCAGGGTCAAGGCCTTGAAATCACCAAGAAGCATTAAACATCTCATGCCTGGGTCACACCCTAGAGTTCAGATTTGCGTATGGTTGGGCATTGGGATCTTTAAAAGCCTTCCAGGGGATTCTCTTGTGCAGTACACATCGCACTGCTCAAGGTCAGTGGTTCTCCAACAGGTACTCCTGATCAGCAGCTAACAATAGGCATTCCTGAGCCCCTACTTCTGATGCACAGGGTGGAGAGCTCTGAAGGAGGAGGTCAGGAGTCACTGTAGTAACAAGCCCTGCAGGTGATTCTGATGCACACTAGGGTCTGGAAACCACTACCTTAGGTATCCTTTCTCCTGGGAAAATGCTGACTTGTCAAACGTTATTCATCCTAAAGACATCTACTCTGAGGCTATTTAGAGCTCTCTAAGAAGACAGACAAGCTTTGCTTCAAGCATATTTTCCATTTTCTTCCAAACCATTGAGATGGCCTGGCAGAATGCATGAGGACTGCTTTCACATGGCTTTTGCACATGACTGTACCAGCCTCAGTCCAGGGTGCTCATCAACATTGACTGATTCCTCTGGGGTGCTTTCCCTCCCTGCCATTAATTTCACCTTCTGGCAAATAGAAGGTCCGTTGTGCCGGTGTTAGATTGCTGCAGAGAAACAAAAGAATAGCATGTTGCAGTCCAAAGCAAGTTTTACAGCCATGGGAGGCTCTCTGAGGAAACAAAGCAAACACCAGCAGGCAGTGAGAAATTAGTAGAAGGTCTTTGGCATTATGCCTGGAGGAAGAGAGAGTCGGAGGTAAATGGAAGAAACTTTGGCCCAGACCTGGACTATATGGGGCTAAAAAGTCATGCATGTTAGCAGGAGGTGACAGCAATGGCAGCTAAGCAGGCATTGGTAGAACGTGTAGCCATTTTTTGGCCTTTCTTTCTGGTAGCATGACCTTGAGAAGCTCATGTAGTTTGTTTGAATCCTTACCTGAGACTCATCTTTGATTATCAGTCAGTTGAAAGACAGTTACATGTTAATGAAAATTCCAGCATACAGCATTTAGAAGTACTTATTGTCTTAGGATTTTTAGACTAAGAGGGAATTTAACAGCATTTAAATCTTTTAACCCAAAAGAAGGAAGAGAACCCACACATACTGAGTGCCCTCCTAAATTTTGAGGAGGAGTTTCACATATATGCCCATTTAGTCCTCAGAAGAGATGCTATTGTCATCCTCATTTTAAAAAGGAAACCAATGATAGTAAATTTAAGAAACCCTGTCAGACTGCTGTGAAATGGAATATTCTTTCTGGAGCCTTTCAAAATATCAGATAGTTTTCAGACTGTGATTTCCCATAGGGTTAACAATAAGTTACCCAGGGAATCAAACAGAAGAAAAAAATTTATTTTCAACTTCAGTTCTATCACATATCTCCACCTACTTGTAGGGCAAAAAAAAAAAAAAACTATTGGGAACATTCTAAGAAACACTTCTACTTTCATGGTTGGATAAAGTACAGGATATCCCAGAAGAACGAGCTTATGGGTTTGCTTACTGGTCTATCCCTAATAAATGTTGTCCTTTTCTTAACATTCTTGAGAAAAAAATCACTTTTAAGTACAGAATAGAACCACAGTAAGGTGAGCTCCTCTCCAAGGAGAAATTAGTAATAATTGAGTTTTGCTTACCCCTTGTTATAGTTTGTTTCAGTCAGGGTTCTCCAGACAGACAAAACCAATAGTATATAGACAGAGATTTTTTGTTTTGTTTTGTTTTTTGAGACAGGGTCTCACTATGTAGTTGAGTCTGACCTGAAACTCACTGTGTAGCCCAGGCTGATCTCGAACTCCCAGCGATCCTCCTGCCTCACCCTCCCAAGTGCTGGGATTACAGGCGTGTGCCACCACAACCAGCTTTTACAGAGATATTTTAAAAGGAAATTAAAGTACTATATTAGGGGAATTGTTTACAGAGGCTGAGAAATCCCAAATATGCTCTCTTTGACCTAGAAATCTGGTAGGGTGGCTGAATCCAAGTTTAAAGTTCCTAAAATCAAGGGAGCTGATGGTGTAATTCTCCATCGGAGGCCAAAGGCCTGAACGCTTTTGGGACCAATGGTGCAAGTCCTGGAAGCAAAAGCCAGAGAACCTGGAGTTCTGATGTCCAAGGGCAGGAAATAGCAAGAGAAATTTTGCCTTCCTCCACTTCTTTGTTCCATTCAGCTTAGCCCCCCACCCCATTTGATCGGATGCTGCCTAAACCATCCTCACAGACACACCAAAGCAGAATGCACCTGGGCTACCCTTTCAGCAGAAGAGGAGTCTGCTTGGTGCCTAATGAAGCACTGAGAGTAATTAATGCAGTGATTAAGTGTAAATAATGCTTTATCAGATGAGTATCCCGTGATCTAGTCAACTTGATACTGAAAATCAGCCATTGTACATCATAGAGTCTACTATTCATTGCAGAATGTTCGGAAATAGTCATTTCTCAGAGTAATAATTAATCTCTCAATTATTCTTTTCCTTTTCTAGCCTTCTCTAACCTGCCATTACCTGAAGAACTGTTCCCTTATCCCTTGTTGGAACTGT
Organism: Fukomys damarensis; assembly: GCF_012274545.1. Taxonomy (NCBI): domain Eukaryota; kingdom Metazoa; phylum Chordata; class Mammalia; order Rodentia; family Bathyergidae; genus Fukomys; species Fukomys damarensis. The sequence continues at coordinate 29,634,371 of NW_022900916.1, forward strand.
CACAGTGCCCATTTACACCTGAAACTCTGATTACCTTACTTGTTTCCATCCACTCACATTCCACTGAAACTGCTGTGTTAGCTTTCTATTGCAAAGATAAACAACTTCAAAAGATAAAGAATTTACTTTGGTTCACAGTTTCAGAGGTTTCAGTGCACAGTTCCTTGGCTGTTGTTTCCAGGCCTGGGGTGAGGCCAAACAATATGGCGGGGAGCATGTGGCAGAGTGAAGCTTCTCACTTTATGGTGTCCAGGAAGGAGAGAAAGAGGAGGGAGGGGAGGGAGGGAGAGAGAGAGAGAGAGAGAGAGATAGAGAGAGAAGTTCTGTGTCCCAATAGCCCCTTCAAGGGGCATAGGTCCAACAACTAGGACCCACCTTCCAAATGGTTCACCACCTCCTAACAACACAGTCCCCTGGGCCCCAAGTCTTCAGCACCTGAATTTTGGGGTAAATTTAAAATCCAAACCATAAGAACTACACATTTGTCAAAAAAATTGTTCAGTCTCTTATTTGGCTTTGGAGGGAGGGAGGGAGAGAGAGAGAGAAAGAGAGAGAGAGGGAGATTAGATTCAATGAGTGTTCCCTCTGAAAGAGGGAAGAAATGTTGAGGAGAAATGGCTGTTTAGAAAACCACCAGAAAGATTTATATTTCAGACCAGCACAGCAGGAGCCATTGTAGAGAGTTGGGTGTGTGGTGCAGAACTGAAGGCAGAATAGTCGTGGATTATACAGGGTGAACCTGAGAGGGGAATTCTCAGGGCAGAGACCAACTTGCATGCCACTGGGCATAGACCTGGAATAATCAGAGTGGTTAAATGCATGTTTGTTAGATCTGAGAAAGAGAGGCTCAGAGAAAAAGAAAACTTGGTGAGAGACCCTTCTAAGGGCTAAACCACAGGACAAAAAAAATATGACTCCAGCCCTTCTAGACTAGAAAATTAGGCAGAAGAATGGAAAAGTTAGCTGGGAAAAAGTAGCCAGTTGGGGAGTTTAGAAGCTGGGTTAAGACAAACCTCATTAGCTAGCGTTCTATGTCTTTGAAGAGTCAAGTAGGCAAACAGGTCTCTTAAGATTTAAATTTTGTCTTTCTCTAAAAGCATAAAGAAGGGGTGAAACAACCTCATTGCTCTTTACATTTTAAGGAGTCTTTATTTTATATGCTATCAATGTAGGCTTTAATTCTCTTTAGAGAATGAATCCTCTTCTGGGTCCCATGGGAGCTGTTCTTTGTGGCATGTGCACAGGCGACCATCTGAGCTGAGTGCTTATTAGATCGGATGAAATATCGCTTAAGGTTAGCAGCCAGACATCACAGGCCACCCACTGGACACGCTGGGAATGAAAAAGAGGCCAAAGGCCAAGCATCTTTAACTGGAAAAGTACAATTGCAAGATTAACAATGGCAACCCCAGCGTGCACCAGTGAGTGGAAAATGAGTGTATGATATCATAACAAAGTAAGAAAAGGCAGCAAATTTCTTTTCAGAGCTCACAGTGTGACAGCTTTACAATGGTCTTTTGAATGGTTTCTGTATTAGTTTTCTATTGTCAATGTGTCACAGATTACCACAAATTTAGTAGCTTATAATCATAGTGTCTAAACTAGTACTGCAGTTTCCAGTGAGAGTTCCCACCCCTACCCTTCCGATAAACAGGCATGAGTCAACATTAGAATCTTCATATTTGAAAACAGATCATTTTGTTTTTTTAAAAAAACATCTTAGCTGTCAAAGTAATTATCTCTCCTAACCTACCCCCCCAATATTGTGTTTATTAATATCTTAGGAACATATGAATTAGTATATGTTCTGTTTACTACCTGTAACCTGACAACAAACCTGACTATAGAAAGAGTCAAAGAGCTGACAGATACTTGGTGCATATAGAAATGCAAGACATTAAAACAAAGCCTCTGAGAAAGTATTTTCCAAGTTTTTATTTTTCCATTAAATTAAATCAAAAGGATGCTAATCTGAGTTTCTCTGAAACCCTACCACTGAACTTTGTAATCAATTTAAGCTCAAATTTGTAAACATTTCCTTGTTAAAATTAAAATAATTGCATGAGAAAGATTTAAATTGTAGGTCTCTTTGTATTAACCCAAGAAACCTTAATATTTCAAAGTCATCAAGAAATACCAAATCACTTTATAAAATTAAGAGATCTTTTTAAAAACAATGGAGGTACTAACATTAGTTATCTTTGAGTGTGCATCTATAGTTTAAAAATATGTATATAGAACTCATAATTTAAAAGATATTATAAAACACCACTACTGCACAAATGAACATTTAATTCAGTGTTGTTTTATGCTTACATATCAAATAGTGAAATATAAAGAGCATTAATTCCCTTTAAAAATAATTCTTACCTGGCCATAGAACTATTTTTCTTGGTCAGATTTCTTTTATTTATTTATTTATTTATTTTTAGTACCACGGATTGAACTTGGGACCTTGCGCTTGCAAGGTAGGCCACTGAACCACTGAGCTAAATCCCCAGCCCCTGGATTTCTTTTTTAAATCCAAGATGTTGCTCATGGATGTCATCTTTACTTGTTAACCCAGGAACCACAGTATGATTTCTGTGCCATTTCTTTGACTGAATTCTATCTGGAAGTCCCTAGAGGAAACTATGCACACAAGAGTGGAAAAAAGAGGTAAAAAATATATGTGGTTTTTGGACTCTGTTTTTAAGGTAAAATTAAATATTACTGAAACACAATAACAGACATAGAATTTTAATGTTGCAAGGTTTTTCAGGTATCACCTAATGTAGAGTTTCCATGTTATTCTGCAGAACCTTGCAGTCTCGTGGTCATAGTTCAGGGGTGAACCCAGCTGGTAGAAGTTATGGTCTCCTGCCCTCATGTCTACCATAGCTTTATTTTGTCTGATTTACACAAGCGCGCACACACACACACACACACACATTCTGATCATTCTCCCAGCTTACACAATATTGTTATATTCTACTTTCCCAATTTAGAAATTAATCTTGTTGTTTTATACTGTCAATGTTTGTTTAGATTCACCCACTTACTAGCATCTCTTTTGTTTATGTTTCTGACAACTGATAGCTCAACACTTTTATAATTATATTCTTTATTCTGAAGCACATCCTTCAGAATTTCCTAATGGAGGGTCTTTTAACAGATTTAGTTCATGTAAAAATCTTTATTTCATTCTTGTACTTTTGTTATAAAAATATAGGCTGATGATTTTTCTAAACATTTTTTTAGTTTTTTTCTCCTCAGCATAGTCTGGCTTTTATTGCTATTGAGAACTCTGTTGCTGGTTTAAATATCCTTCTTTTATGAGTAATCTGTTTTTTCAGTTGTCTTTCATATTGTCTTATGTATTTTGTATTTTGTAGCTTCACTGTGATAAGTATAGGTGTGAGTTTCTTATTATTTATCTTTGTTGGAACTCATGATTTCTTTTTTGTGGAGGGAGTTGTCATTTTTGAACTTGAAAATCCATGTTTTTCATCTATTCTGAAAAATTCCATGCCACTATCACTGGGATTTTTTCTAAAATTGTCTCCTTAAACACCAGTTGCACATCTATAAATTTATCATCGATCCTGTTCTTCTTCCATATTCTTTCACAGTTACCATTTCTTTCGGTTTTCCCCCATTGTTTTAGATCATTCCTTAAATACTATTTCCCAGTTCAGCAATTCTTTCTTCTGCTTTGACTAATTTATTAAGCTATTTTATTCTTTTAAATTTTATCTTCAGTTTTTAAAGTATACTACTTTATTGGGGTTTTGAATAATTTCATTTACTTCACTAACATTTTGTACCTAGTTACTTTATTCAGCATCACCTGCTCCAATATATAAAATTCCTGATGGTCTAATTTAGCTGTTCTTGCTTCTGCCAACTGTCACTCATGTGACTTGTGCTTTTGGCTTTCAAATTCCTACTCAGCTTTACCTGGATGAATCCTATCCTGAAGGTAAATCCCTAAGACAGCTAATGTCTACTTCTTCTCAACCTTATAGGACACTACCTATCTGGGTCTCTTTGGATTGATCTCTTGCTTGAATTTTCCCAGATTATGCAGGTAATATCAGTGTAACTCCAAACCTCTGAAGGACAGGCTTGAAGCTGAATATTTTCAGGGAAGATGTAATGTTCTGACCCAGAACCCAGGGCAAAACAGAAGACTTCCCTGATTCTCTTTAAATAGTTTTTATGGAAGATGGACCCCTTCATTATTTTGGCCTTATGTGAGGTCTCATTTCCAGTTTCAGGTCTTGCTTACATCCCACTGTGACCATTAAAATTTAAGCCTCTTGATTTTCAGGATTGGCAAATGCTTACAGGGTGGCCATAAATTCATCTAAATACCTGCTTTCTAGCTCTTATGAGCTCAGCTACTTGTCTACCCTTCCTTTTTTATGAGTTTTACTATTAAACAGGTGTTGATTATATTTTATTCAGTATCTCTGTGTACATAGTTCCAAGTAGTTCTCCAAGACAGAAGTTTTTCATTATTTTTTCTGATGAAGAAGCTAAATTTCAGACAAATTGACTTAAAAAAAGATCCAGCAACATGGAAACTAAAACTGAGGTGCTGAACTCCTTGCTTGTTTCATCGATCACCCAAAATGAAATGTCTGAACTCTCAGAGCTGGTATTTGTGTGTCACTCCTAATAACTCTTGAGATGTCTCTGAAATTAGAAGCAAATTTCTCTCAAATTGCAATAACTTGCTCAAGTAAGGTGAGATTAAATCATTGCCACAAGGTCATTTGATGTATTACAGCCATGAGATAAGAAGCTTGCATCTCAGACTTTCAAGGCTGTGGTGACGTGAGTAGATTTACTCGAAACTATTTCTTCAAATACTTTCTGGCTTCTGAGTCTGGACCTGAAGCCACTGATCATGGAAGGGAGCTACCTGTAGTTATTAGGCAATCACCTTTAAGATTCACACAAGTATAACTTTGTATCAGTGGTGTTAGGACTTTCTCATGTGCAAAGCCTCAAGCATATGTCCTGAAACTAGCAAAATAGTTTGAAAGGGGTGCACATTTTTATTTATGCATTCTCAAAAAAGTGAAAGCTTTTATTATCTTTAAAGGAATTTAAGAAATGCTGTAAATCTGCAACTAATCTTAGAAAAGGGAAATATTTGATGAGATCCCAGTATAAAGGAAAAAAGACAAATTAAGAATGTCATTGTTTCTCTCTAAAATGTCTTGGTGACTTAGTGTCACCTAATTGCCACCATGTTTTACATATGCACAAATATGACAACCCAGGGCTACTGGATGTGGTTTTGTCTTGATCCATTGCAAATTCCTAAATGTCCACGTGAAATGGAGCCATCACGAACAGTCCAGATATTTCTTCAGTTTAATCTCGTTTTCATATGGTATTCTCCCCCACTTAGCCATTTTTTTTTTTAATTTAAAGACGTTTGGGCTAGAAACTTCCTGAAGAGGGCGCTATTTACATTGTCAACTAAACTTTTTTTTTCTTTTCTTTTTTAATAAGGAAGGATTTATAAAGTATAGTTTCTACTTAGAAGTGATATTTAGCAGCTGAATTTAAACCCAAATTCCAAGCAGACTAATAACCAGTAAGCTGTTTAATACTCTCGAAGCCAGTGTCCCTTAGCTGGTTTACTTAATGCGGAAGCCTGCGCGCCCCCTTCCCCTCCCCCTCTTATTATTTAATGAACAATTCCTCTTCTGGTCTGTATTAACAATGGTGCTTGGAACTCGGCATCGATAACACACTGTATGCCCTGTTGTGCTACATGTTGAATGATTTGTGTGTCTTTGAGAAAGTCCAGCGTCTCCTCTTAATCGGGTATCCTGGAGGCTCTGTAATTTACTCCCTCAGTTCCCTGCCATAAAATATTTCATGTCAAGTAGGAAAGTTTTTTTCCTCCTTCTTTTTTTTAACTCTTAATAGAGATATTTTCAAACAAAAACAGGGGGCAAAGAGGATCTTCTTAGGATATTAAACGAGAACATAACCATAGAGTATTTTTCTTTGCATTATTGTGAAACAATTGATGATTGCCTGGGGCTCTGCTGATGAATCAGACTTTTAATAAGTTTCAGCTAGAACAGTGTTCAAGGAGATAAGTTAATTAATTGATCTGCTGTGTGAAAGCTCGTGCAGTTAGTGTTTTATTTTACTGCGCAGCCTGTTCATAAAAAGGCACACAATTCAGTACCACACTAATGCTTATCGACAAACTTTCACAGAAAACATTTTGCTCTTTTTCTACAAAAGAAACTGTTAATAACCTTATTAAACCAGAAATGAAATATATTGCTGATCACTCTCCAAAAATGGCACTGAAAAAGACATCTTTCCTTTTGGTGGCTTTGATGTCTTGTGTCTATTGCTTACATAGCAATTCTAGATATCTCTGTCTTGATTGCTTTTATCTTGGGGTTTTGGCAAAGTGCTTCTTTTTCCTCTGCATCACTTGGTTGATTTCAAACCAGAGGAGCTCTCTATCCCTCTTTGACCCTGCCTGCATGGCAGCATTACAAGGAACTCTAGAAAAATGACTTTGAAAGCATCACTTGCTAGTACAGTGGGGTTTTCTCCTGATGGCTACAATTTACATGCCAGGAGCCCTCTAAGCCCTCCAGCATTTTCTTGATGCTAGGAAGGAAAAAAAATCAGTTTCTTAGAGTCTGGAATGCTTTCCCTGGCAATTGACAACAGAGTTCAAATCAAGTTTATGATTCGGACTCAAGCTAGACTTTCCTTATGCACATTTAACACTTTGAAAGATGGGCTGAATAAAATGTGCAGCATATTTCTCCTGTTCTATTTTGTTTTATTGTTGATTTTAAAAGTCTTTGTTGAATAACTTCGATTTGTAGATTTTAAAGAATAGAACAAAGAAAATAATTTACTAAGAATCTCACCACCTTGATACATTTTCTGTTATCTTTCTTCAGTTAAATTATTTATAGGGTGAAACAATTAATTTGTCAGATCAATTAGCCTTTATTCTATTTCAAATTTATGATTACTTCATAATTTTATCAAATCCTTTTTTCCATGTATGTTGGTGTGGTTGTCAGACCTCTTGAGGAGTTTAGTAAGTTATAGTTTACTTGTGTTCTTTGGAATTAGGCATTGCCTTCATCTGGTGCAAGAAAATAAGCACTCCCTCTTGAAGGATGATGGATGGCTCAGATCAACAATGTACTCAGGAAGAAACCTTGCACAGTTCCTGGCAAAGAAGCACCCAACAGATATTTTTCTCTTTTTATGCCTCATGACTCCCCAATCTTTTAATTAAATTTGATTTTGAGCCATGAATAGACCATTATATGCCATAAAATGATATTTTGGGTTTTGCCCCCATTAAGTTTATTGGTACATTTAAAGCAAACAACACAGTTACATTTATTATTGGGATCTTGTACCTCCTCACGATAAGTCTTTGTTCTTATTTTTTCCCCATTCCCCTGCCCTTCCATTCACCCCCTTCACCCTTCCCTATTTACAAAGACTTTATTTCCATTTTTTCCCTTTTTTCACATTTTTTCTTTTCCCTTATTTCCTTTCCCCTCCCTTTCCCACTTCCCTTTTAGCCATTTTGAAAACAATCATACAGGCAAATAAAAATATCTTCATGCTTTGCAATATAATTATAGCACAAGAGTGATAAAATCAAACAAGTAGGCTGTTGAAAAATTGCTTGATGAAGAATTTGCCACTAGGAATATTTCTGAAGAACCAGGTCTACTCCAATTCTGACCCTGAGGCCCCCATTGATGACAGTCACCTGTGCAGCTTGCTATTAGCCCAATCTAAGTATTCAACTAGTCTCCATGAGGGGTTAGATGTGTTTCTCTCCACCAAATGACAGAACAACAAATACATCTTCAGTCCTTTTTTTCTCGTTTCTCCCTATCTTTGTCTCTCATCCCCACTGTTCCTTGCTATTCATGTACTAAGCAACAATTTTATTTTCTATGTTCTTGACCTGCTTCCCTGTAACTTTCACATTCCTAGCCAGGTTTATCTGGTGGGAATCTTTCCTTTCCTACTGTGGTTGTTCCGGAAATGTCAATGAAACGATCTCTTCCCCAGTTTCGCTTTGTTTTCATAGTACTAGAAATCAGCAAGGCTTCACCACTGAACTACGTCCCCAGCCCACTTCTCCACATTCTTGATCAGAGAGGCCAGAATATTTTGACATCTGGGACTCCATGTTGTGGTTGCCTCATCTGTGATGCTCCTAAAGTGGTAAGTTCATCGATACGTCATGGCCTAGCTTCTGACATTGTAGGTCTATGTTGAATTACAATTCGTGGGTTATAGCATATGTCTCTTGTAGGATCTATTTCTGTTTTGCTCTTGCCCTTGCTTAATGATAGGTCAATATTTTCACCACATTTCTACCCTTCATAGAATGTTAGAATGTCAGAATGGTACAGAGTGATCATATAGTTTATCCAGTCAAATCTTCATTTTAACAGATACTGGAAAAGGACACTGGGAGCACCAAAGAGTTTTGCTAGGTACAGGTGAAATTTCGGTCCCATAGTCTGATTTGTCTGTCTCATGACACAATTTCAGCCTTAGTAAGGTCAGATTTAGTGCTACTTTAGACTCTCTTTGTTGACTCACCTGTCCATTTTTAATAAAGCAGTCTCAGTCCACAAAGTAGCATGATTTTAGCTAAAAAATCACAGACATTTCTACTGGGACTGACTATCCTCTAGAATTCCTATTTCACTAAAGTCTGCATTCCATATAGCAACAGACTAAAGCTTTACACTTCTGACCATCTTTCCTCCAATTCCTTCTCTCTGCTACTTTTCCACCTCGTCCCTACTCATGTAACTATTCTTAGTTATGTTGATATTCTGAGGATTGACCTTTGTTTGTTCTCTTTACTGTTTCTTGTAGATCTTAATGATCTGTTTTCTATTTCTCCTTGGTCTCATTTTTGTGTAAATAAAGGTCAACTTTTGGCATCCAGACTGACCTGTAAGGAGCTTGGAAGTCATCATTTTGTTTCCCTTACAGCTGAAACTCAACAACATTATAACAGATAACAGTATGTTGGAAATTATAATAGCTACAATGTATTGAATGGCTATGGCTTACAGAAAAGGAATGACGATAATATTGTAAGAGATTCGAGGCAAAAATGGAAATTCTCTGTTAGCTTCTCTGTGAAGTGGTGTAGTGTTAAAGTAGACTTGGATTAGTTGTAAATATATACTATAAACTAGGGAAAGAAGTATAATTGACAGAAGACAGAAAATTAAATCACATTAAGTACTTCAGTAAAAGCAGAAAGAATGCAGAAGAAAGAGTGGGAGGCAAAAACAAAAATTAAAAAAAAAGAAGAGCAAAGAATAGAAAAATAGTTACAAATAAGGTAGTGATTAATTCAACTGCATCAATAACCATTTTAAATACAAGGTCTAAATGCCAATAGTGCCAGTTACCTCACAGGAAGAAAAAGAATGGATAAAAGAAATAAGACTTAACTATGTGTTGTCCACTAGAAAGACAATTTGAATATAAACACATGCACAAATTAAAACTATAGGAATGGAGAAAGATGTACCATTCTTTTTTTTTTCCTCATTGAGTATATTGGTACATTTTAGGTATACAGTACAGTTACATTCATTATTGGGGTCTTGTACCTTTACATGACAGGTCTTGGTTCTCATTTTTTCCCCTTGTCGCTACCCTACCTTCACCCATTCTAATAATGACACAAAGGAATCTGAAACAGCTATATTCATTCTGGATACACTTGGCTTTCAGATAAGCAGTGTCATCTTGTAGAGGGACAAATGCCCTTAAGAAGTCTCTATCTTCTTCCTATAGAACACATGGCAAGAGAGAGTTCCTATCTTTCAATTTTCATCACAATCAAATGTCACCCACATTTTCCAGGGGGTTTATTGTAAGGTACACTGTATCTATTTGGTGATCAGATCTTGTTTGGCCTCACCAAGAGTAGAGCAATGTTACTCAAAAAAGTGCTGGGAACAGGTGCCCATTTGAAATTCATCTCTAGCTCCTTGCCTGTGAATGATGTATTTTTATAGGGTAAGAATAAAAGAATCATCATACTCTTCTGTTTCCTTTAGCACACTAATTGGTTGTATACACTTATTGGTTGTATACCTTCTTTGAATTGGAGTGACTTCTTGGTATTTAGAAATGCTACTGAAAGTTACCTTCCTTTGTACTTTAAAAGGATATGGTTTGTCTCTCTTCCCGGAAAGGGGAAAAGAGCTGCAAGTCTTTCTCTTGGGGATTGCGATGGGGGCAGAAGGAAAATATATGGGAGATTTTAAACAAAATTCACTATGTACCTAAGAATTATGTCTAAGGTTTCCTTGGAAAAGGGTCTATGATAGGGTCTTCATTTAAACACATTTTAAAATGAGGTCTGTTAATCTCATCACAATCTCAGATTCCAGCATTCAGCTGGCTTGGGATACTCACTTATTCTCCAGGGAGACAAGCCCATTCAACTGCAGGATGGAGCCATTACCATTAGTGGCCAAGGGTGGTTCTTTTCTGTACTGGCTTTGCAATATGAACTTCCCTTTTATACAGTCCTCATTCCAGGGACATGATTTAGAGTGGGTGAAGATGAACATTTGTTAGGAACAAAGGAAAGGAAGAAAGAGAGGCCCTGCCTTCTCACTGATCTTTCTGATGTTTCTGTTTTCAATTTTCCTCCATGCTACAGTCTTAGTGCATGTCAGGACAAGGTTGGTGTTAACTGAGGTTCCTTCTAGCCCTTTCTTTTTCCAACTGACTCAGTTGGGTAGCAAATATCTGCATCGTACTGTTCTCCACGTTACAACAGGTTGGTTTACATTGTGTTCGACATGCAGTGGGATATGCTCCAATTACAGAGAACATCCTAAGCAAGCCTCCACTTTAATAACGGTATGAAACCATTTTACCTTGGGGAGGGTGAGAATCCCAACTCTCCAAGAAATTCCACCAAATGATTTACAAAATACTGCAAGGAATTTCTTTACCATTTTTTTTTTCTTTAGCAACTCTGGGCAAATTCCTCAGAAATCAGATTGGCAAGGGAAAAGAAAGGGTGGGCTGGAACCCTGGAATTCGAGTTTGCTGAATGCGTGCCATTCCCTTGCCACATAGCACAAATTGATGCCAAAAGTG
>NW_022900916.1:29646379-29656612 GCF_012274545.1 Fukomys damarensis
TTTTTTTTTTTTTTTTTTTTGGAAACAGGACCAGAACTCTCAGCTGCTATTTTTTCTATTCTGGCAGGTAATACCATAAGAACAAAGCCATGATTTCTGTATTCTTTGTTCCTGTCTCAGTCCATATATCTTTCTCTCCTTTGTCCCTCTTTTCCTTCTCCTTTACATACTCTGGATTGTCTAGCTTTTATCCATTTCACTGGGAGTTGAGTATAAAAATAGGGGGAAAACAAATCTCTTTTTGTGAATACAGATTACTTTATAAACATTTCAAATGCCATAGGCTATGCCATGCAGATATTTTCTAGAGGAGTTTTCTTATCGTGACAGCGTCTTGGATTTGAGGGTTAAATAATGTGTGGAAACTAATTTCTCAAGAATTTATTTTAAAACATCACTATTCAAGTTGGAATATAGAGGAGGAAGAATAATCCAACATGTGAGTAGGAAAAAAAAAACCCAAAGTTTTGGTTTAAGTCCCCTATGTGTGGATGTGTAACATCCCTCAGGGGGATATACAGTGGCATTTCTTTCCAAGAAGGCAGCCATTCACCCCTTAACAATCGAAGGAGTGATAGCAGCTGTATTCCAGAAGGATCTATTTGGGGAAACAAAACTTGGGATAGGGTGAGGCTGACAATAAAACATAAGGATCCCATCTTTCTGGCCCTGTAGGGCCAAAGCCAGCCTCTGGAGTATGCCACATCTTCCTCTCCTTCCAGATTTGGGGTTGGTGGGCAGTAAAGATCTGTATCAGAAGACTCACCATACTACAACTGTCTCTTGGCTAATTTATCTAGACTAGTTAATTACTGGCATCTTTTAAGCAAAAAGTCTTACATGAGACATCAAATTGATAAAAACTTGTCTTCTAAGTAAAAACTGAACTTGTTGAGCTTTGCATAAAAATCCTACAAATGGAGGACTCTACACCAAATACTAGAGCTTTAAAAAAACAGAATTTAAGTTCATAAGTTATTGTAACAAGAGCCAACCTTGATTACTACGAACCATCAAAGCCATAACTATCACCACCTTTTCCATTCTACAGAGGAGTAATTTATGAAGTATAGTGGGTGGGGTAAAAACTTGTCCACATAGTTGGTAAGACGTAGAGCTGGGGTTCATTTTTAAATCTTTTTCATCGTATTAAAATAGATATAGCATAAAATGAACCATTTTAGCTATTTGAAGTGTACTCTAGGTAACACTAAGTGTATTTACAATATTGGATGACCATCACCCTTATCTATTTCCAGAATTCTTTCATCATCCCTGAAAGAAACTCTGTACCCATTAAATAACAACTCATTTCTCTCCCCTTGGCATTGAGGTTTGGTCTCATCAAATCGGCTTAATTTGAAGCCCTAAGTTTTAAACTCCTGACTCTTCTGCTTCCAACAGGATCACTGTTTTGTCCTTTAGTGGATGTTAGAATTGAGTATAGGTTTTGTTTTTGTGTCAGGCCTTGTGAATCGGGCTCTGGGTGGTGAAGGAATAGCAGCTATAGAACACCTCTGGAATAACAGGAGTTTCTGTGGCAAAGGTGAAGGCAGGGTTCACATTGAGCACTGCTGACTTAGCATTGCTCAATCTGCCTGTGGTTGGTCCAACAACTTAGCATGGGGGCCATTGTTGTGGTAGACTAAGCATCAGTTTCTTAAAAGGAAACTTTTCTATTCCTATCAGTAGCATAGTCTGACTTCACGTATAAAAATCAGTCACAGCTATATTCATAGCTAATAAAGAGGATATGCACTTAGTGAGTCCTGTTTCATAGCATCCTGGGCTTGTCAGCATCTTTCTAAGCTTTATCTTAGGCCAAAATAATGGAAAGTTAAAATTAAAATAAAATCGTATTACCACATTACTAAATGTTAAGAGCAGATAGTATTTTTTTCTTCCATCTGTTTTTCTATTGCATATACTCACCACCATGTTAGCACTTTTTGTTTGCTAAACTCACAATATAGGAAGAACCAGAGAGGCTAGACAAGAGAGAACTAAAAGCTGGGGTTGGGAAGATCTTTCTGATCATGGCCCAGAGTCTAGACACTATAGCAAAAATGGACTAAATAAAAATTTAGAAGTCCAATTTGGCAAATTTATTTATGTATTTATTTTTGGTACCGGGGAATAAACTTGGGTCTTTGTGCTTGCAAGGCAGTGGAACCACTGAGCTAGATTTAAGAGTCAAAAGGCCACCCAGAAAAAACCTGCAAAATAAATGATAGAAAAAAGGTTCACATTTTAAATACAAAAAGAACTCTTACAAATCAGACACATAAAAGACACAGATGCTAGTGGGGGACATGCATGAAAAATGCTCAATTAATAATCAATGAAATGATGATTGAGATAAAAGATGTAATTTTGGGGGGCTGGGGGACTTAGCTTTGTGGTGCCACCACCTGCCTCGAAAGTGTAAAGACCCAAATTCAATCCCCAGTATTAAAAAAAAAAAGATGTAATTTTTTAAGCTTATTATTCTTGTCACATATTAAATGCCTGGGATGTCCTTGGCTGATTAGGGAGCAGGGATGAGACATTTTCACTTACTGTCAGTTGGAGAGTCAGTTGGTACTATCATTTGAGAGAGCAGCAAGCAACATGTAACAAAATTTAAAACACAGATGCTCCTGGATTTAGCTCAGTGGTTCCGTCACCTACCTTGCAAGTGCAAGGACCTGAGTTTGATCCCCGGTACCGCCCCCCAAAAAAAGCACAGATGCTCCTTGACTTAAGATGGGTACATCCTTGCCAGGTGTGGCAGTGCACACCTGTATTTCCAGCATTTGGGGGAGAGCAGCCAGGAGGATCCAAAGTTCAATCCCATCCTGGGCACCTAACAACGTAGTGAGTCCTGTCTCAAAAAAAAAAAAAAAAGAAGAAGAAATGCTGGGGTGTAGCAAAGTGCAAAGGCCTGGGTCTATGCTATATAAAGGGTTGGGGAGATACATCTATCTCAATAAATCCATTTGTAGGATGACAGTTGTTTACTATTGGCAAATGCAGCTAACTAGCTAAGGAAACATCAAAGTTTAAAACTGGAAGTATAGTTTCTATTGAGTGCGTATCATTTTTGTATCATCCTAAAGTCAAAAAAATCCTATCAATTATTGAAAGTCAAAGACTGTATGCCTGTGGCCCAGTGATACTATTTCTATGAAAAGCAGTCACAGATGTTATGTACAAGCGTATAAACAGTTGTCCATTGTAGCGCTGATTATAACAGCAAAAAGTGGAAATTTTATGAATATTCATTAACAGTGAATTGATAACTAAATAAACAATGGAAACTTATATAATCATGAGAAAGGATGATGTCATTTTAAAGTAGTCTCATGGGCAGATTCCACAATAAATTGTACAGTGGAAAGGCAGTAGGAGAATAGAATATGGAGTTTAATCAAGTTCATACAACTCATGTTTGTATGTGCAATACAATTTCTGGATGGATATTCTTCAAACTGCTAATAGGGCTTATCTCTGGATGGGATTATAGGGGAAAACTTACTTTCTACTTTATATACTTCTGTGCTATTTGAGGTTTTTACAAGCATTCATCACTTTTATAATCTACAGAAATAATAAAAAACATTTTCATTTAGAAAAAAACGAGAGACCCATGAAGGGCACCCCCAAACCAATGTAAAGCTTCTTATATTTATGCTGTCTGGATGAATGACTCTTGCGATGAGAGAAATAAGTAGGGTTCTAGAGTTCCAGCCATCTGGCGATGACTGTCAGTTGCCTTTGCCTTTGTATTCCTCGGGCATAGTCAGTTGGTGCCAGGAGACTCCCTTGGGCCTCCAACCAGCAGCTTCTTCTGCCTTCTTCACCACTGCTGATGTGTCTTCTCAACCGGGCCAGAGAGGTCAAAGCCACAGTCCACAGCCCTCTGTCATCACAAGCATTCAGGCCTGCTGCTGGCTCTCCAGACCACGGTCCCCACCACTGATAGAGTTGCGATGTGCCTGGGTCATCTGTGATGGCCAGGATCCTGCTCTGCAGGACCCTCTGCTCTTCTTTAAACAGATCTGCTGCACCCCTCCCCAAGTGCAGGGATTAGCCTAGAAGTGGATATTAATCCCAGCAAATTAATCCCTAAGAAGTTTTTCTACCTTTAGTTGTGATGTGGGTTCTGGAGTCAAAGTAGGCTTGGCAGCCAAATACCTTAACTGCTATGCTAGCTGTGCAACTTCAGTCATATAACTTAGCTTCTCTGAATTTCAGTTCCCCCATAAAATAGGAGAGATAATACCTTCCACTGAGAGTTGTCAGGATTGAATGAGATAAAATATGTAATGGGTTTGACCCAGGGTTGGTACTCACAAATAACAGAACGGTTCCTCACCTCAGATTTTACCATAGCATTTTTCACAGCAGCACTGAAAATAGTTTTGCTAAACAGCACAATGTCCCAGTATGCTGCTGTTTATACTGCAGTCTCTGCAAGTGCCAAGTATAGTCATTGTCCTGAAAGCTATAGACAGAATATTTTAAAACCAGGATGAAGGAGGAGATGAAACGATGAGGAAGATTTCTGTTTTTCTGACTCTACTCCTAATAGTCATAATCCAAATGAGGTTCGGTGTAACTTTCTAGGTTTTAAATATTCCATATCATTTAAGTATGAGGAAGAAGTTCTGATCAATTAGATTTAAAAGCTCCTGAGATTCTCAAGAATCATTTACATCAGGTTCTTATAAGTGCCTTAAATAGATGACAGTAACCTTCTACTTCAGCAGTACATGAGTTAAACATGTGGTTAATGATGATATAAAAAGAGGTGTATGTGAAATGCCAGTTCATGCAAGATGATGCTCAATATTAATTTATGTGATATCAATAATGTGTTAGTCTAAATGAACCTCCCTATATATGAAACATTCCTAATTATTGTTAAACCGTTACTTTCCACTTACCATTGATCTTCAGGAAATGACTAGAGTTTTTGGAGTGTGCTGACGCAGCACTGTTCTCTGGGTCATTATTCAGAGCAGGTGTCAATCTCTTTCACTTAATCCCAAAGTAGAGGGGGAAAAAGATTGAGTAGTTCTTCCTTTAATCAAGTCTGTCTTAAAAAAAAAAAAGAACACATTAAGATAAGTGTAACTTTTATAGGGATGTTAACACTCTTAATACTCTTTGGAATAGGTGAACTTTTGATTCAGCCAGATTCAGGAGTAGACAATAGATTTTATAAGAGTAATTCCATATAACAGTAGGTCAAGCCATCATTAATTGATGGCCTTCCAGTGAGGTCCCCAGTCTTGAGCAAAGAGACCTAGTTGTCCTTTACTAAACAATATTTTGGAGTTGCTTTGCCCTCCCACCTCTAATGCATGAACATAGCATTTTCAAGTTGTACCTGTGAGGATTTTAAGATATGATTCTTGAAACCCTAAAACATTCAAGAGTCAATAATTACACAGCTGCTAGTATAAAAGTGCATTTGTATGTCATGACTAGGAGAATAAATTGCAATGGCACTGACCAGACTGTCTGCCTGTGTAAAATGCTCTATTCCCACAGATTCAGAGCAGATTAGTTACCTAAAGGCAATGTCTTCCCATAGAAGTGGTTTATATGGAGACTGAATTTGAAGACTAACTGGATTGATTTCTCTATTCAAATCTATAGAACTTCAACATTACATCTTACATGCAATTTCAGGTGACTAACATTTACTGAGCACATTCTAAACACTAAGCACATTGCTAAGCACTTGATGTGCATTATTTTATTCAATCCTCCCCAAACCTTTTAAAGCATAATAGTCGTATCTAATAGTTTTTTCAGTAATTACTATGTGCCAGGAGGATTTTAAATAATTTAAATATATCAACTCGTTTCATCTTTGCAATATTCTACAAGGTCAATGATGCTGTTATTTCTCTACTTTACAGATGAAGAACCTGAAGTACAGAGATTGAAGACTGATCTTGGTTACACACCTAGTAAATGACAAAGATGAGGCTGTCACACCTTCTGCTGTGAGCATAGACTTAAGGACATGGTGGATTGTAGTTAGAATGTGCTTTATGACTTTTGACCACGCTGCTAATTCAAAGTGAGTGTCCCTTGTTATAAAGGCCAAGAAACAATGCCACTAAAGATATTAGATAGAAAGCTTTTTCCCTTCTTTCAGAATCAGTCTCTTGACTTGTTATGGTGCTTTTCATTTGCTATTTAATGTCATCTGATAAAAATTAAAATGCTAAATTATAAGCATTGTTTTTTACATTCATTTTTATATGGAGCAATGCTAGTTTTAATAGTAAATATAAGAACAGTTAACTTGTATGTGAAGTCACTCAAATCACCCAATTTGTATTTCACAGCTGAGATGTGCACATGTATTTTGTTCTCCCCAAAGCAGCAGACATGCTACAGAGGATGAACACAGTTTCCTCTTTATAGCACACATTCTGCCCACTTTCTGCTCTTTGTTTACTGTGGGCAAGGAAAGACTGGAAGATAAAAGAACTACAGGCTACTCTGTTTTTCTCTTTCCTTCTTTGTCGTGATTTTAGTGTATGTGTTTGTCTAATGCCGAAATCTCACATTAGTCAATATGGTCCTTGGTTATTTGTGGTTCTTAGAATGTTGTTGCCTTTTTTCTGCATCCAAAGAAAAGACTGTTTTGAAAGGAAAGCGAGGCCCTGTGGGGACTATCAGTGCCTGCTCACTCCTTCACCCCACTGTGGTCTCACTCAGATCACAAGCATCATCAGTTCATTTTGCACTTGATGTGAGTCTTGAACTCCTGCGCACCTTAGGTCCTGAGAATTTTGTGTTCACGCGGCATCATGTGTTCTAATATACAAACAGGGTGGCTAAGAATGATGCACACACATTGTGCACAAATCTCCTCTGTTCATTTTTCACCGTTGTTGCAAAATAGGAGAAACAACAACGGGAACAGCAACAGCAACAATAAAACTCTAAAAAATTCACCAAACAAAAATGAAAAAAAATTGCTTTACTGTTGCAGTCTGGCCCTTTTCTGGTTCCTCACTGGCTTCTTCCCATGTCACTGTCTAAGAATTTTCTGGGGCCGGGGGCTTAGCTCAGTAGTGCTGCTGTCTGCCTCACAAGCTCAAGGAGTTCAATCCCCAGTATCAAAAAAAAAAAAATTTTTTTTTCCTAACCAGAGTCCCTCAAAGTGGGGTCCCCAAGGCACTTGCATCAGGGTCGCAATTGCAGAATTCTGGGTCCGGTGCCGCACCTTTGAACTGATATCCCTGGGGAAGTCTAATATAAGAAACTGCCTTTAACATGGTGCCCCGGTGCTCTATTGCTTACCCTACTTCTTCAGAAGCCTAGTAGTAGGGAAGAAGATCTTTTTCATTTCATCAGTCTTCGTCACTGGGCAGAGCTGCCAATGATTGCTGAATGCCAGAGGAAAACTGAATCCAAAGCACAGGACTAAAGAATGTCCCACCCAAGGACTTGAGATGGTGTTATTCAGGCCTGATATTCACTGGGTAAGCATTAGTAGGGCTGTCCACTTGTTAAAGCGTTGAAAGTCTTCCTTAGAGGATCATTACTTTGACTGCTCAGGCCTCTCTCTTCCCTGATTCGCAGGTAAAGGATTAACTCTGCTCTAGCAGGTGTATATTGTTTACTGTATATCATTTATTTGGTCTGTGTGGTTCCCCTCAGCTTCTCATAGGGTGAACCTCCTTGGCACTAGGAATGGCACCTCTAGACTGGCTTGTAGGGGAGAAGAATAGCCTTGGGTGAGTGATACCCCGGCTAGTTTTCTTGATTCTGATTTAAGGGTCCCTGTCTTGTAGGCCACAAGGGGAAGAGATCTGGAGGTGAGATAGCATTCCTGGTATCTGGTGGTGCTGGTTCCCTGCAGATCAAATGTTCCAGCTGTGGTGCCCATAGAGATAACCTTGCCTAGCCGCTCCTACGAACTGTAGCCACCATAGATAGTAGTTTGGGTTGGAGAGGTCCTAGAAGGGAGTGGGTGAGCACGTGGGTGAGAACAAGGAGGCAGGAATGCAAGTCCACAAACATGAGGGCTCTGCTGGTCTGATTTGAGAGATGCGAGGCTGCAATGTGGGGCTGGGGGAATTCTGGAGCAAAAGATTTCCTTTCCAGTTATTTGATGAAGCTTTCCAAAAATACGGAAATGCCCTCCTATCACAGCATGAACCACAATACTTTCATTAATGGAAAGAGGGTGAGTGCTTGCATATTTTGCCCAGTGCCAAGCACATTTATTAATGAAAATGATATAATTCTTAACTGGAGTCACTATAATTAATCCCACCACCCCCATTAGAAAATTACCTTAAAACTCATATACACACACTTCTGTTTAGAGAATGCTGGGAATTAAGTGTCGTAAATGTGTATGTTGGTTAACTGCTTACAAGTTTTAAAGCCTTTGAATTATACCCTGGCTTTGATTACTTAGTTATCCACTCTCTTCCTTTGGTCTGCACCTGCTTGCTGTTCCAAATAAGAATGAGTTTGAGCTCTGGTATGGATTCCTTAAATTTGACCCTTGATGGGCTCATACTTTTTCTTTGAGAGAGAAAGAGGTAGATATGTGCTTTAGGGGGAGAAGGTTATGGTGCCAGAATGATGTGGGCACAGAAGCTGCTTCAGACTGGCTATTTCTTCCTTCTATAAACCCAGATAATGTGAGCTGTCACTTTAAAGTTTTATTAGTTAACACTCAGGTTAGGACTCGTGCTCTTCTTTGCCACTCTTTCAGTGACCAGAAGAAAAAAAAAAAAAAAAAAAAAAGTAGCAAACTCACTGGGGAGTTCTAAGTAAAGCTGTTAAGAGCAGACTGCTGTTAGTTTCTGTGGTTCCAAGGAACACTAAAGGGGATGGGGACACCACCATGCTTAGTAGAAAGGAAATACAAAGTGCTTACACTTAATATGTCAAAAGGCACTCGGAAATATGTGTAACGCAGGCAGAGTGTTACAATCTCTAGCTAGTCCAGTCATGATCCTTTGGCAAACTGCACAGTCATGGCTGTGATGCACTGGGATGAGAGGTGGGTACTATATAAATGTCAGAAGTTACATAAATGTCAGAAATTATTATTGTTTATTAATGGGGGCTAAACTGTTCCTAAGCAAAGAAGCAAAGCTAGAATTCTCAGCCAGGAAATTCTTAGTAGAGGCGGTAGCCACCAATAACCCACTAGAAGGCAATACTTAACCCTAGTCCTACGAAGGAAACTGGTTAGGATTTGTGGTTGAAAAACAAGGGCTGGGTGGTCCCACTGCCACCACCTGTTCATCAAGTGATGTCAGGCTAGCGGCCCCTTAACCTTATGGAGGCAGCCTGAGTTCACCTGTAAAATGTCAGTAATTGTAACACCCGTCCTACTTATTGTACCAGGGTGTGCGAACAGAGTTCCAATGGTCTTAAATGCTTTGCAAGATGCGAGCTGTTGCAAGGACGACCGCAGTCATCTAGAATGCTAGCCACAAGGAGACCTTGTAAAAAGAAGCCAGACAAGGATGGTGGGGCGATGGTGACTGGGTGATGCTGAAAACGCCAGGCGACTTTCTCCCTTCAGACCGGCGCACCTATCCTGCCTCCTGGCCCTGGCTCTTCCAGCCGGTGAGCTTGGACCAATGACTGAGGAGGCGCTGGAACTGATCGCCAAGGGCCCTTCTGGCTCTGACGCTGAGTCTAAATCAGGCTCAACGCTTGGCTGTAGCAGATTCACCTTTTGCCTTCAGGAGCGACTTTCCACAGCTCCTAGGATGCAGGAAGCGAGGGACGTGGAAAGGGTGGGGGCTGTGTCCAAGTGAGTGTGCACAATGAGGAAGTTGCACCCTTGGAAGTGAGGCGGTGTGGGCCGTGTGAAGAAGTGGGGTCCAGGGAGAGCGAGGGCTGGGAGAAGCCAGCACGCAGGGAACACTGCAATGAGGTCATGACTGTCGCAGGCATAAGGAGCTGGACATCTTCTGGTGGGGGAAGGGGAACGTCCTGCATTTCTATTTGCAGAAAGTCTCTCCCCACTTCCTCCAGCAACCCCTCCCCCAGCCTCTCCTCCATCCTCTCCTCCCACCCCCAAGTCCTTACACCCTTCGGACCCTAGTAGGCCCTCCCCGTAGGAGAGCCCGTGTCCGCGCCTCCTCCGTGGTCCTGCCTGAAACCATCAGGATTGTTTCCAAGCTGACTCACACCACTAATGTCAGGGAGCCGTGTCACAGGGCGCTGGGCTCTGCAAGCTGTTGCTTG
>NW_022900916.1:29656790-29657526 GCF_012274545.1 Fukomys damarensis
TCTAAATAGAATGTATTGTAATCTTTGCTCAGTCCAACGTGGTCCCTTCACCCAGGCTCCGCTCTTGCCTTCTCCACACTTGTTTGGTAAGTTCCTAAAAATACGGCTCGGCCACTTCTGGGGCCTTTGCATTTAGCCACTTTTGTTGCACTTGCTGCGGGAGCCATCTCGGGAGTGTACTTGTTTGTAGGGGTTGGTTCTCCGCAGCAGCCGCGAGGTTACTTGGTCCAATGGGCAGGCCACAGGGCAAGGAGTAAGGAAGATGCGATGCAGTTTTTTTCTCTTTTTTTTGGAGGGTGATCTGTGTTTGTAAACAAACATTTTGGCAGACCGAAGGCAAGTCCGGCCCCGATTACTAGTAGACTGGAATTCCGCTGTGTCCTGTGGCCGCCCCAGAGCCCCCACGCCGTGTCAGTCCCGGAGCGCGTCTTGGTGGCCGCTGTGCCGTGCGACTGAAGAGATGCTCGCTGGAGCCCGCGCCGTGTCTGCCCCAGCGTGCGTGCGTGCGTGTGTGGGAGCGCGCGTGAGTTTCCCTGACACGGGGGACAGTTATGAATCGGGGGTGTGTGTTTGCCTCCAGAGACCTGGCAAAGTGAGGACCCCTCCAGAAGTGTGGTCAAGCGGCGGCGGCGGCGGCGGCGGAGACGACGAGCCAGGAGCCTGCCCCCCGCTCCCCCAGCTTCCCAGTGATGCGGCGGCGGAACCCCCGGAGAAAGTTTGCAAAGTTCCAGCGGGC
>NW_022900916.1:29658350-29698579 GCF_012274545.1 Fukomys damarensis
TTGCCCATTCCCTGGGCATCTTTATGGCCCACTGGTCCCAACCCCTCCTTCTCCACCCCTTCTCCGCCCACCTCGTTATCCTCTGGGTCCGCCCCTGCCTTTTACAGCTTTCCCCCGGGCGAACACTGTCCCTGGAGTGTGTGTAAGAGCTTCTGGTTTCAGAGGGGACCGCAGTACCTGATCAGGGCACAATCTGCCCTTTTCTATTATTTAAGAAAGGCACTAGCAAACCTCTTTCTCCAGGACGAAAATGCAGAGCCCTGACAGAAAAGGCACCTCAGGAAATGTTTAGAAGCCTTAGAATAATACTGAGTCCCTGCAGTGATTTAGGAAAGTCAGGCACCCACAGCAAACAAAGTACTTAACTTCACATAGTGCCTGCCTAGAATTGCCTAGTTGAAGAGGGAGACTAGGAAGGGAGCAGCTGACTAAATCAAGTTTAGCTGAAAGGACCAAGATTAGATGTTTTATTTCCAAAGTGAGAACATATGAGTCGTTGAACACAAAGTACCATACAATAAATTGCTGAGGATTTCTGTATCGTGCTTTTTTTTTTTGAGACAGGGTCTCACTATGTAGTTGAGACTGACCTGGAGCTCACTATGTAGTGCAGGTTGGTCTCAAACTCACAGCGATCCTCCTGCCTCAGCCTCCCAAGTGCTGGGATTACAGGCATGTGCCACCATGCCAGGCTTTCTGTATTGTTCTTTAAGTTTCTATGCGTAAAGAGGAAGTCAAATGCATAAGTCACTGAATTGAATCAGAATCTCCCTATTTGGCAGTTGAAATATAAACCCAGTGTGACTTGTTCAAGGGATAAAAGTAAAAAGAACTCTTTGGGAGTGAGAAGTGTGCAGCCTAAGTTAAAGAAAATTACTAACAACAGCCTTTGCATGGAGGGAAGCAGGGGATTCGGTGCTGTCTGATTTGGAGTTGGTGAAAGCTAAATAAAGGAAAACATATTCTGAATAGGTGGGAATTTCTTGGAGAACACATGTTTTGTTATAAGATCCACTTTCTTCAAAGTGAAAGCCAGGCTGTAGGGTAGGCATTTGTGAAACTCCTATCTGGGGTCTAATTGACATCCTTTCCCCAAGTTTGTGGCAGTATTTATCATTTATTCACAACTAGAGATGAAATAGTATAACCCTACACACAATACATGTGCATCAGAAATGTTAAACTTCTTGTTTGTGATGCACAGACCTCAAGGAAAACATGGCTTGGGTCAAGAGCCCTGGAGAGTGTGATTAATGATCAGTGATTTAGTGATCAGTGATTAGTGGTTTTATTCAAACTGTTACCTCTGACCAGAAGCACACATCAGAGCATTAACAGGCTCTTTAGATAAATGCTCATTAGTGGAAGGGGGAAAAGCAAAGATAATAGGCATGCACCCAGGGACAACTTTCGAAGAAAATCATTCCCGTCTTCAGAATAATAAGCTCTATTAACAGAAAGCCCTTTTAATTTAAAACTTGCTTTTATCTTGTAAATCAAAGTTAGATGTAAAAGTTGGTAGTGCCATTATAACCTAAATTTTCCCATAATGTGGGGTTTCTCAGTAGCGATAACTTTTTTTTATTTAGATAAACAATTGGACCTTGAGAGCGGCTGAACCCTGACAAGTTCTTAGCTCCCAGGCTTTGAAGGTGTCCCCCCTTGTAGGATGGAGATTGCAGCTTGCTAACTAGATGGCGCACCGCTCTTTGGTGTTCCCTGCTGTGCCGTGCAGGAGTGTGACTGAGCAAGTAGCTGCTTGTGAGGTGTTCTTCAACTCTTACAACAAAGTTGATTCTGTGTAGGGTTGGAGGCTAGACAGTTCTACAAGTTTTTAGTCACATTTTCCATGTCAGTTAAATCTAGGGAGTTCAAGGCTACTGGAAAAATTAGTCTCATTGCTAAAAGAAACTTAGAGAACGAGGGAGAGGAGGAAGAATGAGAACCAGGAGGTACCTCTGGGGCAGAAGTGATTGTAAAATACCAGACCTGTTCCTTTCTTCTTTTCTTTTCTGTTTTAAATTTTTTTACTAAGAGCTGTTTTCACAGTCTTTCGGTCTGAAATACTGAAGCAAATACTCAAAGATTTATTTTCTTTCTAATCTTGCTGGTGAAAAACAAGTTACTAGAAAGAAAGGAAGAAACAATTTCATTTGGTGGCAGCAGGAAGCAACACGTTGCTGATTTTATTCTACAGATAATGGTAAGATAGTGTTTAATATGCTTCTTAGGCAGAGAAAGCACTTTGCTCTTGGTTAAGTGCGACCAGTATTGTATTTTCATAGGTAGAATTTGGAAATGGGTTTTTTCTTTTGCGCAGAATTTTAATGTTGCCCTTGTCAGTTTCCTGGAATTTGTAGTAACGTTTTGTGTAAGGGTTTTGTGTGGGTATGTGTTTGTGCATGAAAATCCCTATTTTCCGAGTAAAACTTGTTCATGAGCATGTGAACTGTAGTGGGGAATCTATGAAGCTTGTTAAGTACTGTACCAGGTATGAATTCCTCTTTCCATGAGCTTTCATGCATCACTTCAATAAATATTTGAGTTTTAGTAAGACAGAGTCCTTAAAAAAAAACCTGGTAATTAAAAACAAAACACAACAAGAGGACTCCATTTCCCACATTCAAGCCTAGATGTGGACTCCTGTGACTGAACTTAAGGTATTACTTTAGTTTTGAGTTGTGCAAAGAAAATGATAAAAGAACTCACTGTATCTCCCTTTAATTTTTCTCATTTTCTCTGTAGCATTTATGTAGATCTGTTATTGTTGTCCTTACTGATTAATACCGATTTTTATTGTTCAATTTTACTCAGAATAAACATGTTTGCTTAATTGGTAATATCTCAAAGCCATTTGTTTTTCATGTAAATTGTTGATGTCCATAAATTGCCTGTCAAGGAAAAGTGGGTTGTAACCTTATATATAGTTTATATCTGAGTAGACAGTTTATTAGAATGTGCCTACAAAATGTAGAAACCATGCCTTTACTTCTGTATCCCTGTTCTGCTGCAGATTTTCTTTGAAGAGGGGTTTAAATAAATGGTAGTCAGAGAGACTCTTCCTGTCTAGCTTTCAAAGTTAGAAAGTAGAATATTGTCATTATAACTATTTGTCAGTTTCCCACACCTGTGTGTTCAAAACCAATCATGGAGTTTCCAGGGTTATTTGTACGGATGTCAGGTTCCCAGTCTTCTGATTCTCTACTATAAAGTTTTAGCAATGATGCAACATCACCCTATAGTATTTCCTCAGCACTGGTATTAGTTTTCTTCTTAAACTGAAAATTATTTTGTGGGGCGTATGTTGGTTGCTGGATCTCCACCATGTAAACATTGTATCTGTAGTTGATGTACTTCTGGTTGCATTGTTAGATTAAATTTGGGATTTGGGTGGACTAATTTTTTTCATCTTTTCTTTTTCTTTTTTTTTCCTTACTCTTCACTTCAAAGCAATGCCGTTAGTCACAAAATTAATGTGATCATGGCTGGTGTTTCCCATCTATATGCTTCTTTTGCTTCTTACAAATTGGATTTCTACAGCAATTTAAGATCTTTTTTTAGACGCAGCTTTTTTGGATGAAGATGGAATAATGATCTCAGCCAATTCATTATCTTGTCCAATTTGACTACCAGCTGTATTATGGGAATCAACCAGTGCTTTTTTATATTATTGCTTAAAATTTAAATCTAGGACTTTCTCTGATTTATATTTAAGAAAATTATACCACTGAAAAAAGGTAATAAATTAGGGGGAAGAAGTCTTGAATATTTAAGTGTGAGAAAGAAGCACTCTCATATATGCTAAATAGACTTAAAGACACTGCAGAACCTTTTGCATGCTGCCGTTTGTGAACTAAGTTATCTATTTTGTGACCAATGTTTTAAATAGAAAGTCTGGCACTTTTAAAATAACATCAATTTTTAAAGTTTTTGCTAAAGAATTATTACAGTTTGTAATTAGAAAAAACCTTAGGCAATTAGTGTTTTTGAGTATTCATTAGTATGCCATTGTTTTAAATCACAAATCATGGATTTAACATAAGAAAAATTTTAAAAAGAGAGAAAGCTTTTTAGAAATTTCCAAGTAGTGATAACTGTGCTCCAAAAACACAATTTTTTGCAGCTCTAATTGAAGCCTCTGGGACTTTCAAAGTAAAGTGTAACTTTTAGGATAAATTCCTGAATGTGTAAGAT
Organism: Fukomys damarensis; assembly: GCF_012274545.1. Lineage (NCBI taxonomy): Eukaryota > Metazoa > Chordata > Mammalia > Rodentia > Bathyergidae > Fukomys > Fukomys damarensis. The sequence goes on from NW_022900916.1 coordinate 29,662,545, forward strand.
GTTACATGGACATTTTTTTCCCCACCAGTTTCCCTGTATTGCCTTAAGTTGCTTTCTTCTATTTGCTTAAGGTTCACATTTCTAATCTCTACCCTAAAATTAACAAAGATGGAAAAATACCATTTTGCTTATGAGTTGGACTGATCTTGGAGGGAGTAAAAGAACTTCTTTTCATCTGGACATTCTGATGGTGAGATAGAAAGCTAGCATCTTTGTGTGGATACTGGAGATAAAGGGAGATCCTCTTAGCCACCATTTCTACTTAAAAGAGGAGACCCAAGGCCTGGTGGTGTCTCCCAGCTCACCCAAGGACTAGAGCTAGAGAGTATCAAACCAGGGCGAGAGGCCTGATCCCAGCCTTCCAGGTTGGGTTCTCTTTCACAAGCCAGGCTGCCACAAATGCCCTCATCATAAATGAAGCACGAGCCATGAACCTTGGCTTTGGATGCTTTGGTCTTTCCAAGCTTTTTGACTACTAACATTTTTAAATTCAAAACCAAACTTTTATCAAATCTTTTTAATAACTGCCTTAACTATATACACTTGACCTATTCAGTGTATTCTTATATATCTCTACTAAGTTAATTTTTCTAATATTGACCTTCTAACTGATTTTGACTTTTTTCCTCACCGTTTTATAAGACATATCATATAAAATGGTATCATCCAGATTTTGTTTGAGAATAAAAACCAGGCAGAACTGAAAGGCTAAAAGGCAGTCTCAGAGCAAAGTGGTGACTTTTCTTATTTTCTGTCTTTATCATCTCTGAGGAGAGGATTTGAAAACTTATTTAATTTAAAGTTCATGTGAATCATCTTTCTATTTGTTGATTAAAGTGCAAGTACTATCTATGTTCATTGTAGCAGATGTGCTTTTGCCCAGGACTCGTCTGTGATACATTATCATTCCATCCAGGTCAGTGTACGAGAGTGTTTGAAGTAAAGATTATGTCAGATATGAGTTGAGTCTAGAAGCACTTTGAGGTTCAACTAGCAAAATGTGCCACTCACAACTAATAGAAATCCTGCAAGCAACACAGAGGACTTCCGAGCACTAAACACTTTATTTATGATAATTTTAGGAAGGTTTTTATTTATGATGCTGTGTTCAGAATGGGGGAAAAGTGCATATAAATAGAAATCTTGAATACATGTGTGGTATATATTGTTCGACCTGACTCATAGGTTTTCTTTTTAAATCTTTGTATGAAGGTTGTATATGGGGATTCAGGTCTCTTTTATTCTTGTACTCCACTGAGGAGCTCTTGTGTGCAGGCATGATTTCTCAACTGTAACTTTGTCTAGCCAGTTTTGTGCAATTCCCTCTCTGCTGGCCTCCCAAGGGGGGGTAAAAAACCACAGGTGGGGGCGGACCAAAAACAAAACAGCAACAACCAAAAAAACCCAGAACTTCGTTTTTGTGTGAATTGCCTGATTATTAGAAGAAATAGATTTAAATCTTCATTTTTCCAGATTTAGACTGTTTTCAGTCTATCAAAACAAGATTTTTCTCTAAGTAAGTTTTGCTTCTATTGCCCAGGTACTGATCCATGCACCAGACATTAAGGGTAAAGTCCATTTTCTTCAGCCCACCTAGGTATGACTGGTGCACCATTATGAATCACCTGATTTGCCTCACTGCATTAACAACACTGTCCAGAAAAATATTAACTCTGGGGAGGTCAGACATCATAGGTGCAGGCATCTCAATTCTGAGCAGCGAATGAGGCTGTGTATAAGATGGCCTTCAAAATGCTGAGGGCCTCAAAGGTCGTTTTCTCAACCACTGGTAAAATATTTTCTTCGTCCCATTCTCTGCATTTTCCTTATGCTAATGTTTCAGGAATTATTTCGGAACAACCATCCCAGCTATTCTGCTTTTGGAAATATCCCCACAAAAAGAAGTTACAAATGTATGCCCAGGACAGGGGCTATTTTCCGTAAGGGAAATAATAGATTTTTAATATCAAATCTTAGAAGAAATAATTAGATAAAAGAGAGAAAGTCTGCAGGCCAGTTGATAGTGTCACAGGTTCTGCTAGCTGTGGTTCTGCAGCGTGGTGGTTTATGGCGAAAAGCAGGGCCTCAGACCAGAACAGGGAATCCTCAAAGTGTTGCCTTGAACTCCTGCCTCATCCTCGTCTATGATAAGAATATTGTCCTGATCAGTACTGTCTCATAGTGAAACTCAGGTATATAATTTAAAATGTTCAGAGAGCCGCATTACAAAGGATAAAAACAAGCAGGTAAAGTTCATTTCAATAACACATTATCGTTTCAACATATAATCAATATTAAAATGTTAATGAGATTTCCCCCCACCCTTCCTTTTGGTACTAAGCCTTTGAAATCCAGTGTGTACCTTACCCCACAGCTATCTTGATGTGGGCTACCCACATTTCAAAGTGTTCAGTAGCCACGTGTGACCAGCAACTATGGCATCAGACAATGCAAGTCTGTATCGTGGTTCTTAATTCTGGCAGCCCAATGGAACCACCTGTGGAGCTCATAAAAAAACACTTCCATCCCTCCTCCAAGACATTCTGATTTTAATTGGTTTGGGGTGGGAGCCTGGGCCTCTGTATTTGTAAAAGTTCCACAAGAGATTCTAATGTGTAGCAGTGGTTGAGAGCTGCAGTTCTAACTGAGCTCTGAGGAATCTTCTCTAGTATTCTGTGATTCTATTTAGGGAAAGGGATTGAAGTAAAGCATTCATTCAGAGTTCAAGGGCAGCAAACAGTCATTATTGGCATGCTGCACTCAACAAAACATATTTAGGAAAATATAATTAATAACATTTAAAATTTACAGAATGAACAATTTAGAAGGTAATTTTTTTGCACCAGATATGAGCTCTGTTTATATGTTTCAAATATAACATGGGTGCTTTCAATCTTCTCTTTCCCTAGAATCCATAATTTAGGATTTGATTTACATATAGCCTTGCAGAAATCCTCCATTTGGGAAAGGGTAAAGATCCCCACATTTCTGGGTTTTTGCTGGCAAACTTCTTTGCCCCAAGTACTACTTGCCTTTAGCTGTTTTTGGAGGGAAAATTTTACTTCACTGGATACATCTAGATTCTGTAGAGTTTCTTCTCTCCAAGTTTTGTGTTTCTGTTTAAGACCAAACTTGCTCAGGTCAAGATATTAGTTGTACTTCTCTCCAGACTGAAGCTTCTCATTCTATCTGGCACTTCTTCTTCTTTAACATTTTTGGTTTTTCTGAGACAGGTTCTTAACCATATAGTCCAGGTGTGCCACAAACTTGTAAACCTCCTGCCTTAGCCTTCACAGTTCTAGAATTATAGGCAAGAGCCCACCCCAGCAGGTCACTTTTAAATAAAAAAAATTTAAAAGTATGTATAATTCACTGAAGGATGCAAAAAATAATTTCCATTCCCCGTGACCCAAGCATCTTTTCATAGAGGCCACTAGCACAATGCTTGTGGAGGGGACGAGAGACCTTGTTGTTGGTCCCTTGTGACTTCATGCTGCTAAGAACCTCTGCATTCCTGAATTCATGAGTCATTTCACCCTGATCCTCTCTCATTATCCCCTGCGAGCCATCTATCTCCAAATATATGTCTATTTGACCACATGATTTTAAAATATGACTTTAAACCTGTTTTAGATTCAAAATTATATGTTTTTCTATATTTTGTGGTGATAATATCTGTCATTCATTGGAAGAGTTTTAGCTTCCCTACATTAACACATAACTCTAGTTCCCATTTTTATAGATGGAGAGACTGAAAGATTGACAAGGCAAGTCATTTTGCTCATCGATTAGATGAGTGGTCAGGGTGAGAAAAGAGTTTATGTTTATTAGTGCCAGGTAACCTGAATACAAGCACCGCTCTGGATGGCTTCCAGGTGGGGATTTTCTGATTGTATGTACTATTACGCGTGTTTCTGTCTTTATAAATAATACTTTTTCTTGTGCTTTTCCATGAATTCTTTGCACTTAAATGATTTCTTCGCTAATAGCTCTTATTCCTCAGCTTTAGGCTACCTGTACCTGGACTGATTAACAAATACATAAGGGTATATTAACTTCTTGACATGAGATCTCCTCTAAAAGTTTCATTGAGACATCTGTTTCAAACCTTTTTTTTTTTTTGGTGGTACTTAGGGAAACTTTCTCTCAGGCTACTTTGTGATTGATTGTTAGGAGACTGTGTGTAGAGACATTGAGATTAATGATGTAAATTGTTCATCTGTTTTGGGGATTGAAGGTAAAGGGCTTTAGCTATTCATTGAGTAAGATACACTGTAGCTTAACTTCTGAATGATCTTAATAAAATGCTTTAGCTCTTACTATGCCAATGTGCTATTTTCATACTTGGTTTTGGGCCATCTGCTTTTGAGATTTGGCTTGGTTTCTCCTAATAATGACGATATGGTGGATTTAGCCATTGTACTTTCTCTGTGCCTATGTCATCAATGATGAGATATAGGCCATGATGAATAGTGTAGTTTGTGACTAATGCCAAGGAATGATTACTTTGTATCTTTTTCTAAGCATTATGTTAAAGTTGAAGCAATTTTAATATTTCTACATATACATGGTTATGCTTTTATATGAATATGTATATAAATAAAAATGTTGGCTACTGAGGACCAGCATTTTACTAGGTTATATGCTTGTAAATAGGCTTGTCATCTTCTTTTTAGGGTGCCCATGGATTAACTTTATTCCTTTTGGATAAGGTCCTCTTTGTAACATTGATTTAAATGCTTATTGTTGATTAAAAGATATTGCTAGAATAACAACAATTAGAACTGTATTTAAGGCACCCCACTTTTTTCTAAAAAAAAGAGTCCTGTCTAAGGACACAATGTTTACAATTTCATCTTCCAATTTTGCAAAGCTAGATAACTAACAACCACCATTCTTAGGGCTATGTTGTGTGCACATCATCAAGGATGATGGTGCACAGTGTTTTTGGCACCCCGAAGCAGTGTGTAATTTGAAATTGCACTTTCTACTGAATACCCATGCTAATCTCCAAACCATTCAAAACATTAAAAAAACAAAACAAAACACTGATGTCTGCCGATTAGATGGAGGCTGCCCTGGCAAAGAAGTACATTTTTTTCATGTGTTTCAGAAACACAAAAATCAAGGAGAAAAGAATTTCACATAATTACTTAACATGACCTTTGGAAGGGACATTCTCAAGACAAGTAAACCCTTTAACCCAAGATTTGTTATTATTCTTTTTAGAAAGAAAATAATTTAAAGCATAAAAACCATAGTATGTTTAAAAGGAAGGCCATGACAGTGAATTATGTGGATGGCTTATATTTCTTTAATATTGAGCATATATTTTAGGAAATCCAGAAATTCTTACATTCTTTTAACATAGTTTTAGTTGCTTAATGCTTATGTTGAAAAAAGGAGGAATTTTGAGATTGGTTACATAACGAGTGTGAATGTGTACCAAACTGTACACTTAAAATAGGGCCAGGGATTTAGCTCAGGGGCACAGCACTAGTCTCAAAAGCACAAAGTCCCGAGTTTGATTCCCGGTACCAAAAAAAAAAAAAAAAAAAAAAAAAAAAAAAAAAAAAAGAGGTTAAAATGGTAAATTTTATGTTATGTCTATTTTATCAGTCATGGAAAAGAGGAATAAGGTTTGTTTGTACCCATTCTCCAGGTTGGGAAATAGAATACACAGGCCATTCGTTCCATGTTAAGTGTGGTAGCTTTAGTGTATTAATGAGAAGATAAAGAATCAGAAGGACTTTTGCACTGTGGACTAATGTTGACAGGCACGTGTGTGTGTTTGTGTGTGTGTGTGGTATGATTCTGACACATAGAATAACCTAGGGAAGTCAAGGGCTAGGCACATGACGCTGAACAGCTCTTTTTTGGAGACTGGCTTGGATCTGAGTAGGCCCTCTATATAGAAAACTGTATGATTTAATTTGAAAACAACTAATTCATCTTACTTGAGCATTTCTATTTGGTTTTACTTTTTTATCTTTCTTAGGAATATATTCAACTGAGATCAATGACAAAAGTCAAGTATTGTGGCCCCGCAGGTTATGTAGGGGAACATAAACTCAGATTTTGCAGTGACTTTGACCAGTAAGAAGTTGTTTACAGGGCGTGGTCTGGGAATTGAAACTTTTGGGAGCAGACCTTAGGTGGAATGGTGAAGGAAATTGGAGCTATTTGACTTGGAAAGAAGGCTCAGACTCATTCTGTGGACAAAAGAATACTATTTTCTGACTTCAGGGAAAAATTAGAAGAGGGAGGGGATTTGCTGTGTAGAAGGTGGGGATTGCTGTGTTTGCCATTGTGGCTCTGAAAAGATATGAATTCTGAAACAAGTAGACTTAGACATCAATAGGATGAAATATCTCAGAAGTTGATGATCTCTCTGGCCGTGGACCATCAGAACTGTTACAAGCGGTGTTTCTAGAAGCAATGTGCAGGAGGTTGAGCCATTTGTTCTTGGCATTTTTGGCTCATAGATCTTCTAAACAATGAGGTTGATGTGATGGCACAGCCTGTAATGTTAGCACCATAGGAGGGTGAGGCAGGAGGACAACAAATTCCAATCCAGCATAGGAAACTTAGTGAATTGGCAAGACCTTATCTCAAAATAAAAATTGAAAATGGGCTAGGGATGTAGCTCAGTGCTAACACTCTGGGTTCCACCCCCAGCACCACAAAGAGAAACAAAATAAGAAACAAGCAAGCAAACAAAAACCTGAGGGAAAATTAGGAAGCAGTTTCAGAAAAATGCACATTGGTACAAGTTCTTGAGAAGCTTTATGGGTCTAAAAGCCATGGACTTCAAAGTGAAAAACACTGTGGCACAGTGATTCTTGAAATACATTTTACTGCTACTATCATGGGGACTTTATTTTTTTGCCCTTGGAGACGCCAGTAATTTTAATTATCAATTTGACAAGATATCCATAGCATAAAAGTTTACTACTTTAATTATCTTTAGTTGTACTCTTGACTAGCTATAAATATACTGACAGTGCTGTACATTCATCTACTTGTAGAATTAGATTTTGGGGGTTTGTTATTTTTTTTCATTGAGTTAAGTGGTACCTTTTAAGTATATAGTACAGTTACATTTATCATTGGGACCTTGTACCTTTACACGGCAGATCTTGGTTCTCATCCCCCTCCCCCGTACCCCTGCTCTCACTCCACCCCCTCCACGCTCCCCTATTTACAAAGATTTTGTTTCCGTTTTTTCTTTTCCCTTCTTTCCTTTTCCCTGCCCTTCCCACCTGCCCTATACTGTTAGCCCTTTTCTTCCTATTTCACATTAACAGTTATACAATTTGGATTTTACTGACACTTCTAGTTTTTCACACCAGAGAAACGATTCAGTATTTACACGTGTGTCCTATTTATTTCATTTAAGAGTATGGCCTCGATATGCATTCATTTTCCTATGAATAACTCCAATTTCTCATTCTTTATGCCTGAGTAGTACTCCATTTTATAGAAAAACCACATCTTCTTTATCCAGTCTCCAATTGATGGCAATTGGGCTGTTTCCAAGTTTTAGCTATTACAAACTGTGCCGCTATAAACATGGGTGTGCATATATCACTGTGATATGATTCTTTTAATTCTTTTGGAAAGATACCCAGCAGAGGGATAGCTGGGTCAAAAGGAACCTCTAAACCTAGTTCTTTGAGGTATCTCCATATTGATTTCTACAGCAGTTGTGCCAGTCTGCCCTCCCACCAATAATGGTGAAGGGTTCCTTTCTCCCCACAACCCCGCCAACATTTGTTATTGGTTGATTTCTTTTCTTTTCTTTTTTTATTCTTTTTTTGGTATCAGGGATTGAACTCGAGTCCTTCCGCTTGCAAGGCAGGCCACCGAACTGCTGAGCTAAATTGCCGCCCCCTATTGGTTGATTTCTTGATAGCAGCCATTTTTGGGGGGGTGAGGTGGAATCTCAGTGTTGTTTTCATCTACATCTCTCAAATGACCAGGGATGTTGAACATTTTTTCATATATTTATTTACTGCTTTTACTTCTTTGTCTGAGAAATGTCTGTTTATCGCAGGGACTTTAAACTGATATTGCCACGGTCAACTACAGATAGCTCCTTAACTGTGGGTTCTACATCTACATATTCAATCAAACCTGGGTGGGTTGAAAATATTTGAAAACAAAAAGATACTGTGCTTTTGTACTTTTTTGTCATTACATGTAGTTCTTTTCCTTGTTACTCTTTAAACAATACCGTTATGCTTTAGATCTTAAAACGTCTCCTAATGCCTGTATGTAAAAGTCTTGGTCCCCAGCTGATTGTGCTCCTGGGAGGTGGGTGGAACCTTGAGAAAGTAGCACCTGGGGAGGAAGTGACATCATTGGGGGCGTGCCCGGATGGGACCCCAGCCTCTTCTTTTCTCTTGCCTTCTCCACCTTGTGAAGCCAGCAGCGTTTCTCTCCCACGCTCCCCGCCCTGACATTCTGACTGGACAGAGGCTGGGAAAAGATGGAGTCAAATGCAGAGTGAATCTTCTGAAATCGTGAGCAAGAGTAAAGGCTTGTTCCTTTTAAGTTGCTTAGCTCAGATACAATACTTTGTCCAGCAATAGAAAGTTAACAGTATCAAAACTCCTTACATAGCTTTTACATTGTATCAGGTATTATAAGCCATCTAGAGATAGTTCAAAGCACATAGGGGCATGTTCATGGGCTTTATATAAATATTAAACTGTTTTATATAAGGGACTTGAGAATTGGAGAATTTTTGCCTGAGATACCCTGGAATCCAGCCCGCACAGATCCTGAGGCACAGCTGTGTTAAGCTAAAAGAGTAAAGGAGCGCTGGGGATTTAGTTCAGTGGTTCTGCCACCTGCCTCGCGAGCACACGGACCCAAGTTAGATACCGGTACCAAGAAAAAAAAAAAAAAAAGAAGAGAGAGTAAAGGAGTTACTAAACATAGGCTAATGTATAGTCAAGAATGACTTTTAACATTAGTTGGATCGTCATTTGTGTTTCTCTGTGAGAGTAACTGCTTGTTTGCTTAAGAATCTGTATTAGGGCCGGGGGATTTAGCTCAGTGGTTCCGCTGCCTACCTTGCAGGCACAAGGACCCAAGTTCGATCCCTGGTACCCCCCCCATTATATTTAGATAACCATTGACTGGTAACACCATACATTTTAAAGATGTTTTTTTTTCCTTCTGCACTGGAAATTGAACCGAGGGCCTTCTCACTGAGCTACTTTCTCAATCCTTTTCTTATTTTTTCAGTTTGAAACAGTCTTCTTAGGTTGCTCAGGCTGGGTTCTAACCAGTAATTCCCTTGCCTCAGCCTTCTAGAGTTAGGATTATAGGCAAGAGTCACCACACCTGGTTTAGGATTTGAAAGGTAACTTCAAATACTCTGTTTTATTAGTGTGACAGGATAATGCTGTGAAAGATTGCAGGGTAGCTATTACATCATGTGATGTATAAAAAAACCCAAGATTCTTAGGGTTTAAGTGATATGCAGAGTCCCGTTATGGTGATACCTTGGTTGTTGAATGGCTCCAAGCTTGAACGTTCCAGGAACAGAAAAGTTTGAAAAAAAATCTGCTCAGTGTTTATAACTTTGCTAGATGGTCAAAGTGAAATCTGACTTGAAAAAAACAAACCTGTATAGGTTGAGAGTGAAGTCACAAGTCACATCTTGATACAGACACAGAGGGGTGATGCTTCAGTCTAAGCGCCGCTCTCTCATCGACGATGTATAGCGCTCGTGTTAGGGTGTTAAAACATTTGTTACTGTGCTTCCCCCGGCTTTATTTGTGTAAAATGTCATAACCATGGCTCCAAAGAAAGTTAGCGATAGCAGCAATAAAGCTAAGAGGAGAACCGCGGGAACCACGGTAGAGTTAAATATTGAAATCATTGTGAAATTGTTAAAGTCCTGGAAAAATGAATTTATAAGTATAAATTTGAGTCTCAGAACCAATTATTTGGTGTTTATTTTTTACGAGAAAATATGTTCGGTTCTCAAACTTTTCGGTGTTGCACACACATTTGGAATGAATTGAGTTAGACCAGTGAGATATCACTGTAACTGCCAGACGTATTACTAGAATTCAAATATTCTTCCCCCTCTTCTTCCTTTTCTGCTTTTTGTCTTTGTCCTGATCTGCCTCTGCGCTAGTCACATGTACTTGTGGAATTTCTTTTGTTGTTGTTACTAAGGATTAGCAGTAATTATACATAAAACAAGAAGCAAGAAGCTCTATTCCTATTTAAATATTGGATCCCTGCGTAAACTGAAGTTTCTCTGTGTGATGGATTTGGTGGGTGGAGGAGGCACCTGCCGAAATATGTTTGCATAAAGTACTGAGGACCCCTTCCTCCCTCCAGTCCTTCATTAGACACTTTCTGAACATCTGTTATGATTGCAACAAGGCACAGTCCTTCACCTCATGGAACTTCTTGTGAGGAAAGATGCCAACTAAATCACTTCAATTTAGTGTTGGGAGAAGGAGTTTGATTGGAGGCAGAAAACTAAGTTTAGGGGCTGCTGTGCTTAGGTAAGAGTCATGAAGCTTTGGGGTATAATGGTGAAAGATTTATAAGCCATGTAAGAAGTATGATCCTCATGACCAGGGGACTGGTTGATTAGCTGGAGGAGGGAGGAAAAAGGTTGAGATGGAATCAGGGTAAGTCTGAACCAGTCATGAAACTAAGGTCATCTTTTGTCATGAAGAGAAAGGAAGGGGCTCTTGCCCAGTGCTCTAGGGGCTTGTGCTGGGGTCCTTGCTTAAAAACTCAAAGTGCAACCATAACTAAAAGTGTGGTACAGCAGGTGTGTTGGTACATGTTTGTAATCCTACCTAATCCAACGCTGAGGTAGGAGGATCACAAGTTCAATGAAAACCTGAGAAATTTATCCAGACTCTGTCTGAAAGGAGAAAGGGGATGGGACATAGCTCAGTGAGAAGCCCTGGGTTTAATCCCCAGTATTCTATGCACGTGCGCTTGCGTGCGCGCACGCACACACACACACACACACACACACACAAGTTGTGCATTCATTGCTGTTCATTGTGCTGGATGGCAATGTAGCATTGTTAGCTTCACTCAGAGAATAGTCCCCATGGGGAGAGAGACCCTCCGCCCCAAGATGGCCGTAGCTCTGGCCCTCACTGGATTCCATGGTGTTCTGAGGCTGCTATAGCAAAGTGGCATAAACTGGTTCACAGAGATTTATCCTCTCAGTTCTGGAGGCCAGAAGTCATAAATCCAAACAAGGTTGTTTTCTTCTGAAGGCTGAAAGGGAGAATCTGTTCCATGCCTCTGCCTGGCTTGCAGATGACCATCTTCTCTGTATGCACATTCTCTTCATTCTGTGCATCTGTCCCCAAACTTCCTTGTTTCAGAAGGACATTAGTCATATGGGACTAGAGTCCATCCTGATGACCTTGCTTAACTTGATTACTTCTGTCAGTACCTTATTTACAAATAAAGTCACCTTCTGAGGCATAGGCAGTTTGGACTCCAGCAATATTTCTTTTGGGGTGACACAGTTCAACCCATAATAGCAGGTGCATCGCTCAAGAAGTCAGCACTCAGGGCCTGCACCCCATGGGAACTGGAAGATTGGGAATAGTGTGGCTATAACAATATACTTTTGATCGCATACTAAATATAAACCTTCTGTAGGCCTCCAGGAAAAGTTGGAACAGGAATCCAGAGATGGGGATTTACATTTTAAAAATTAAAGACAAAGCCCACAAAAAACAGTAAGACAATGATGTTTAAAAACACACTGCACTCTGCTAATATGTCCTTGGTTTGGCCTTGAATTTGTCTCTAGGACTCATGACAGAGCAGTGCAAAAATGGCAACATAAACTTTTTACCTTAAAATAAAGAATTAAATCCAACTATAATTTGTCAGCCTGGCAGGCCGGGCAGTTATTGCTTTGAAAGGCTGGTAGTTACTGACAAGGATGAAAAACACCAGTTCTCATAAGCACAGACATAAACCACATTGACTGTAGATATTTCAGTGTGAGAGGAAAAAAAATCTGGATTTTTCTGATTATTGATAGATATTATATATGCCTATACACTACCTCTTTTCTGCAATAAAAACAAGACAAAATTCTGCATTGTAAACTGAAAGCTGTGTTGCACACCTTAGCTATTTGAGAGCTGAGGAAGGAGGATCATGAGTTTAATCCCAGTCTGGGAAACTTTGTGACTGAGACCCTGTCTCAAAATAAAAACAAATTGAAAAGGGCTAAGAACGTGACTCAGTGCAAATGCTCTGGGTTTAATCCAGAGTACCTATCTTCCCACAAATCTACATTTTAAAAACACATTAAAGTAAAAGTAAAATAACCCAATTAAAAATGGGCAATAGCTAGGGTTGTAGCTTATCGGCTGAGTGCTTGCCTCATATGTGTGAGGCCCTGGGTTCAATCCTTGGGCAACACACACACACACACACACACACAAAGTAGGCAGAGGAACTTTCTAGACAGTTTTCCAAGGAAATGGCCAAAAAGTGCATGAAAAAATATTTAACATCACTGTGTATCAGGATAATGCAAATGAAGACCACAGTTAGGCAGCACTTCATACTCACTAGGATGATTATAATAAAAAGTACATTGAGAAATGTCGATGAAGATGTGGAGAAACTGGAATCTCCTACATTACTGGTGGGCTTGTCAAGTGGTACAGTCACTTTGAAAAACAGTGTGGCATTTCCTCTGAAAGTTAAACCTCACGAGCCAGCAAGTCACTCCTCACTATACACTCAAGAGAAATGAAAACATAAGCCATCCAAAACCCTGTACATGACTTTCCATATAAAAGGGTTATCTGTAATAGCCAAAAAGCAGAAACAACCTGATGTCCATGAACTAAGTGGATAAACAAAATAGGAGTGTGTGTGTGTGTGTGTTCGTGTGTGTGCATGCACGTGTATTTGCTATGTGATTGAAATGACATTGAATGTTTAAATAACATTTTTTATTCGAGTAAAATTCACACCACCATTAATCCCCCCTCAGAATACTCCAGCTTCCTTCAAACACTCATCTAACTATTCTTGCCACTTTCTGAAATAGCTCTGGAAGTCCTCTTTGGTGAGTGTTTTTAGTGGTGTTGTTGTGGTTGCCTCAGTATCCTTTGCAATAGAGTCAGAAGTTGCACGGCACCAGGTCTTGTGAATAAGGTGGATGTGAACACACTGTAATGTTTTAACAAGCCCAGCTTTCCTTTGGATAGCACTCGGCAGCAACATTCACCATATTTTTGATCATACCTCATAAAGAAGGTGACATATATGTTCTAAAGTTGATTGTGGCGGTCATTGCACACATCTGTGAAGAGTGTAAAGGTAATGGTTTATACAGTTTAAATAGGTGAATTGTATGGCTTGTGAATTATATCTAAACAAAGGTGTTTAAAAAGATAACATACCATGAAGGAAAATATAAGATGCTAAATTCTGTCAGAATATATACCAAAAGTGGTATTTTGATCCAGCAACTTCTTCTTCCAAACCATATTTAAGGTGCTTATGTCTAGGTGAGCTGTGGAGGGAGGTTGATAGTTATGTTGCAGACCTCAGTAATGGGAATTATCAACCACTAAGCATCTTACAGAATGTGTCCAGCCCACAACTTTCTCTTAATGTCCTCGTGCATCCTGACATTTCTCTCATGTGAATTGCTCCTGTCCCTAATTTTCAAAGGCTCAGACACAGATCAGTCCTCAAACTAATATGGCTCCTGACCCACCCTTTTCAGTGTGGGGGGCACTGCTGTTCTTCAGGCCCCCAGCTTGGAGTTCACAAATATTGCTGATGTTGTCTTTGCCCTCAGTGTCATGTCTGTCACTGCTGAGTCTTTCAGACTCCAGCTTCAGCAGTGCCCTTTGATTTCTGTCCTTCTGCCAACTTTCTTGTTCTATCATGTCAACTTTCATAACAAACCTACTGGGGAACCAAAATTAACCCCTTTCATGGACTGGAGAATGAGCCTCTGCAGCTAAGGGACTGACCCAGTGTGACAAAACCAGTAAATGAACACGTTGGGGTTTGGAGCAGATTTGTCTGGTCCCTGAACTCAAACTCTTTCCATTCTGATAATGGCTAGTTGGAGTCCTATATGCTTTAATTATCTGTGTGTCAAATTCTCTTGCTCTGTTTGGGAAGTTTTCTGTCATTAATTCTGTGAACAGTTTTTTTAAATGTCATTTGTACTTTCTCCTGCTTTTTCATGGACTCCTGTCAGTCTTATTCTTCTTTGTATCATCTAGGAGCTGTTAGATTGATTTCTTATGTTCCATTACTATTTTTAAAAGATCCTTCTTTTCATGGTCATTGATATCCATCCTGTCTTCTATATCTGTTATCCTGTCTTCAGATTGGCTTAGTCTGTTATGTAAACTTTCAATAGAGTTTTTAATCTCCTGGATATCCATTTGAATCTGTTTCATGGATTCCATTTCTTTCCTATGTTGGACATTCATGGTTTCCATTTCTTTACTATGCTGGGTGTACTCTTTCTATTCTGGACACCAAATGAATTTCCACACACATCTCATTCTGCACATTTCATTTTCCTGGTCAAAAGCCTTTGCTGGACCTATTTTAAGGCCTATAAGCAGCCTCAGCTGCTTCCCTATAGTTTTTTTTTTTTTTGTCTGTGTTCAAGCCAGATCTACAATACAGTCTGGTATGTGTTGAGTGCTTTTCTGCTGTGTTCAGAGTCCTCTTTCCTGGAACTTCTGCCTGGGGAAACACTCCTCACCAAGAGTCTTCTCAGTCATCATCTTTTATCTCTAAAACCAAAACTGAATGAAAAAAATAATTCTGTAGAGCTTAGTTAATATTTTTCTTATGATTTTCCCAATAAAAAGTTACCTTAGAATACCTGTTTTTGTGTTTACCATAAATTCTCTTGAATTATAGATGCTACACTAGCAAGAACTGCATCTTGACCAGTTTTGCTTTTTCTCATAGAATCTCTCATGTAGTATGGTGGTTACACAGAGCAGAGAGTGTCATGGTTAATTCACACTGAGGGAATTGATTAAGGGCCCCTTGAACACTTGTTCAATACCTGAAAAGTGTTCTTGGGAGGACTGGCCCAGGGAAATTCTTTAGGTTTACTGACCAAGTCCCCATCCCTCAGAATCCCTTTATTTTACAAGTCTGTATTTAAGGAGATTATTGTCATATTTTAGAAATTCAAAAATGGGAGTGGGATGGTAAGTCATAGAGACTCTCACAATCCTAGGGAATCAATGATATTTAATTTTTACATTTCATGTCCAGAAGTGAACCCAATTTTTAAATAGGTTTAATCACAGCATTGACACATTTTAAAATTCTGCATAGACATTTTTCATGTTGCTACAATTTTCAAAACTATGATTATACATAATACTACATCAAGTTGCTATGCCATCATTTCTTAACATCCCCTATTGTTTGACATTTTAGTTTGCTGTGGATTTTTAAATGATTGTAAAAAAATACATGACCAGTCTTTTGGCAAGGAAAATATGTGTCCTGCAGATACTCATCTCCTTCCACTTATTCTGGTTAAAAAATCTTCCTCTGGGATTGAGTTCAGGCAAAATTATGAGAGATGAATTTGGTCTTTCACTGCCTTAGATCTTTCTTACACCTAGTTCTGCCGCTCTTTCTCTCAGTACATTCTGCTCCACCACAGTGCCTCTCTCAGGGACTCATGGGGCAAAGACAGACCTGTCTACCACAGACCCTGCATCCTTCTGGCCAGACTTCTCTCACTCTTCCTCATACTTCTCCAGAGCTTCCATCTCAGTAATATAGTCAATACTCAATATCCTTTCTTTTGGGTGATTTTATAGTTTTATTATGCGAGAATTTCTGGAGATGACCTTGTGGCAACCCAATAAAGTACATGGTTAAAAGTGGACCTTGGCTTCCTTTAGTTAGAACTCTTCCAGGAGATGGTAGTGAACCAGAAAGATAGATTCTCTAAGCAATTAGGTAAATAAACAATGCACATTGGAGTAGTAAGTGCTAACAAGAAAACCACAACAAGGAAAGTGATAAAATATGTTCTTCTTTCTGTTGAGATGTCTGGGACATCCTTTTTGATAAGGTAATGAAAGAGTGTGTAGTGGGAGGGTTAATTTCAAGAAAGATCAGGCAAGAAGGAGCTGCTAGTACAAAGTCCTGGGGTGTTTGATGATGTGTTTGAGGAAATGGAAGGAGCAGATGTGGGGACAGTGAGGGAAAATGTGGCGGGTTATTAGGGACTCATATACCAGGCTATGGACTTTAGGTATTCATGTTAGCAATATAAGAAGCTACTGGATCGTTCTGAGTAAGGGATTCTTCACTTATAAAAACCTCTGTTGTGACTGAGGAGCAGACTGCAAAGCAACATGGTAGGTGGTGGTGGTGTGGACTGGGTGGCTGTGGGAGGGTGCAAGGAGTTTTGCATTTTGAAGGTGAAACTGACAACACTTGCCGATGAATTGAGTGTGGTAAGCAAGAAGTCAGGGAAGAAGGTAGTAAGGTTTTCTATCTGAGACATGGGAAGGAAGGATGAAGTCACCATCAGTTCAGGTGGGGAAGATGGCAATGGAACAAATTTGGTGGAGATCAGGAGTTCAGTTTGGTGCCTAATGAGATGTTGAGTATACAGTGAGATACTGACTGTGGGGTTTAAGGAAGGAACTTGGGCTGCATATGTAGCTAGAATTAGGGCCATGGTCTTGGATATCAGATATCCCAGCCTCACATAACAACACACAGCCCCTCCCTCAGTTTCCCCAAGCACTAGAATGCAGGTCTGTGGAAGCCCAAGCCACTCTGGGCTACAAAGCCCCTGAATCTGTGGTCCTGCGGAGACCATTACCGCCCAGATGCTCCATGTCTTCTGAGTTTGGATCTAAATTAATTCTCCCTATTTATATACCAATGCCACGCTTAACTTTTTCTTTATAGCATTTATCAATTTTCAAGGTTATGTTCTTCTGTGATTTTAAATTTGTTTAAATTTGAAATTCACATATCTCAATAGACTCTAAATTCTGAAATGTCAGGGATCAAACATATTTTGCTCATCACCATTTTCCTTGGATCTAATGGTGTCACATTACAGACCCTTCAATATACTGAATGAGTGAAAGTTACTAATATGTTACTTCCCACATGATATTTTGCATTTCCTTTATTTGTAATCATCCAATTCTAAGCATCATACCTATTTTCTTATCTTCATGAAATGCAAACTGAAGATTATTTAATGGATTCACATGCTTTTGTGAACAAATACTTATTTATTAGGTATTGTGTGAGAAGGGACTTGACTTTGATTAAAGACTGAATAATCACTTGATTGAGATACTTTGAAAAGAAAAATAATTTAAGAATTATATACACTTAATCAAATTATATACACTAATCAAATCCTCCACCTCATGTTTCCTGATGAGTACCTTTGTTGCATTTCTGTGGATATCTCTGTAACATTTATTATTTTATAGTGACCTTTGACAAGACCTGTTACTACTTGCCACTTTATCAGGCCCATTGAGGTCAGGCCTGGCAGAGTGTTTGTGGGTTATTGTGTGGGATGAGGGTATCTGAACTGGCTGATGACCTCCTTTTTGATTCTTAGAAGGGTCTGTTGCTTCCAGCATCATCCTGGGTGATTATAGGAATTGATTCCTAGGGAAGACATTTGATTTACCAAGAAAGGGTTGTTAGCTCACAAAGGAGCTCAGAGCCCCTATCTTTGGCAGAGTACAGCTGGATGAAAAATAAATTAGGAAATGATCTCCCTGTTGTCTTTTAAAAAGCTGAAGGAACCTTTCAAAGGTGCTTGTATTGTTTGAGAAAGACATAAACTGATTCTATGAAAGCATATGTATGTGTTACCACAAATATGTGGAGAAACAGAAGATTTGTTGCTTGACTGATTGATATGTAAATAAGCATCAGTTGGAGAATTTGATGATAAAAAGCCCCACCTTTTTTAGATACCATTGTTTTGGGCGGCATGCACTCAACAAATGTGTATTGAACATTTACAGTGCTCCACTTGGAGCTAGGCACTGGGGAAGCAGTGCTAAATAAAAGAGAGGTCCTTCCTTTCATGGATTTTATGAAATCCTTTCATCTATAAGATGGATATGATAGTAGTACCTATTTTAAAGCCATGTAGATAGAAAAACAATGGCCACGAATGTGAAAGCACCAGTTGGATTTTTCAATGTTATTTTTTATTTATTTTTGGTTTTCTAACACAACTTCTCATTTGTTTATTTTTGAAATTGAGTTTATTGGTACAATCTAGGTATACAGTACAGTTACATTCATTATTGGGATCCTGTACCTTCGCATGACAGGTCTTGGTTCTCATTTTTTCCCTTGTCCCTGCCCTCCCTTCACCCCCTCCTCCCCTCCCCGTTTATAAACTCTTTATTTCCGTTTTTTAATTTTCTCATATTTTTTTCTTTTCCCTTGTTCCCTTTCCCCTACCCTTCCCACTTTCCCTACACCTTTAGCCCTTTTCTTCCTATTTCACACTATTAATTATCCCATTAGGATCTTGTGTGCTATGTTATTTAAATTATGAGTGAGTATTATGGTAGGTGTGCCAAATACAACTATCATTCCCCTTGGGAATTGATGCTGAATAATTATTTCTAATTATGTTTGTTTTTTTTTTTTTGGATTGAACTCAGGACCTTGTGCTTGCAAGGCAGGGGTGGTGACAATGAGCTAAATCCCCAGCCCATCTAATTATGAATATCTTCTATTTCCATTCTACCTAAGATTTTACTTGTAATTTAGGGAGTTACATTTCCTTACATTGTAATCCTAATGAAAGGAAGAAGTTAAGTGTATAGTTTGGGTTACAGACAGTTGTTTAGTTAGCTGTTGTTGTGTAACAAATTACTTCTTGCCTACTCACAGATATTACTGTCTCAGAGTTCCTGTGGGTCATGAATCTAGGTATGGCTTAGTTGGGTCCTCTAATCAAGGTCTTTCATAATGCTATGATCCAGATGCCTGCTAGGCCTGTTAATCGTCTCAGGACTTAACTAGGAGAAGATCTGCTTCCAAAATCACATGGCTATTGCAGGCCACAGATGATCCAAGTTCACTTGTATGGCTCTTGGCAGACTTCAGGTCCTTGCTGACTGTTGGCCTGAGATATTTGTTCATTACTGGAGGATCTCTGTATAAGCACTCACAATATGACAGCTGGCTTTCCCAAGAGTAAGCAAGGGCTTCAAGAAAGAAAAGTGAGGACAGGAAGTCTCAATTGTTCTTATTAGTCAAATTTCAAATGTGACATCCCATCTTATTTGTTATATTCTATTCATTAGAAGCAAGTCACTGGGTTAAAGAGAGGATATTATACAAATGGTCCCCAGGAAGGTATTATACAAATGAAGGCCACTAGGGGCTATCTCAAAATGCCTGTAAACAACACTATGAGTTAACATTGTAATTATGGCATTCGCAAGGGAAGTAAGCATCATATTCCCTAAAACACAACAGTTAGAAGGGTTTTTAAAGCTTTCTAGATTTTGAGTTGTAAACAGTAAAGAATCCTAATTCATTTTTTTAAACTTCTAACACTGGCAGTTGCTTGGATAGTTACAACCTCTCTACTTAACAAGAAAGCATTTGAAAGATACCATTCACATATTGGAAGTAAACAACTGGCTCAGTTTCTCCTAAGAACAGCAAAATTAAGGATGTGTTAATTTGCAAGCGCAGACTGATATCTCCAGTTATTTAAATTATGAGTGAGTATTATGGTAGGTGTGCCAAATACAACTATCATTCCCCTTGGGAATTGATGCTGAATAATTATTTCTAATTATGTTTGTTTTTTTTTTTTTGGATTGAACTCAGGACCTTGTGCTTGCAAGGCAGGGGTGGTGACAATGAGCTAAATCCCCAGCCCATCTAATTATGAATATCTTCTATTTCCATTCTACCTAAGATTTTACTTGTAATTTAGGGAGTTACATTTCCTTACATTGTAATCCTAATGAAAGGAAGAAGTTAAGTGTATAGTTTGGGTTACAGACAGTTGTTTAGTTAGCTGTTGTTGTGTAACAAATTACTTCTTGCCTACTCACAGATATTACTGTCTCAGAGTTCCTGTGGGTCATGAATCTAGGTATGGCTTAGTTGGGTCCTCTAATCAAGGTCTTTCATAATGCTATGATCCAGATGCCTGCTAGGCCTGTTAATCGTCTCAGGACTTAACTAGGAGAAGATCTGCTTCCAAAATCACATGGCTATTGCAGGCCACAGATGATCCAAGTTCACTTGTATGGCTCTTGGCAGACTTCAGGTCCTTGCTGACTGTTGGCCTGAGATATTTGTTCATTACTGGAGGATCTCTGTATAAGCACTCACAATATGACAGCTGGCTTTCCCAAGAGTAAGCAAGGGCTTCAAGAAAGAAAAGTGAGGACAGGAAGTCTCAATTGTTCTTATTAGTCAAATTTCAAATGTGACATCCCATCTTATTTGTTATATTCTATTCATTAGAAGCAAGTCACTGGGTTAAAGAGAGGATATTATACAAATGGTCCCCAGGAAGGTATTATACAAATGAAGGCCACTAGGGGCTATCTCAAAATGCCTGTAAACAACACTATGAGTTAACATTGTAATTATGGCATTCGCAAGGGAAGTAAGCATCATATTCCCTAAAACACAACAGTTAGAAGGGTTTTTAAAGCTTTCTAGATTTTGAGTTGTAAACAGTAAAGAATCCTAATTCATTTTTTTAAACTTCTAACACTGGCAGTTGCTTGGATAGTTACAACCTCTCTACTTAACAAGAAAGCATTTGAAAGATACCATTCACATATTGGAAGTAAACAACTGGCTCAGTTTCTCCTAAGAACAGCAAAATTAAGGATGTGTTAATTTGCAAGCGCAGACTGATATCTCCTTCATTCACCTCATTTCTTTTGAAACATGACTAGAAAGAAAGCGGATTTAATTACTTGAAGATTAAGAGGAAGAATATTTAAAGTTTAGAGGTATCTTACTGCTATGGGAATGGTGCTTGGTTTTGTTGTTTGTAATAGTTTATAAAAGGAAAGAGGTCAGTGTGGTTAGAGATTAGTGAACAAGGGGCAAATATTCAAGATGACATTGAAGACCTGGGCAGGCATCCAGTTGTGTGATGTGTGGTGAGCTATATATATATATTAGGTGTTTAGATTTAAATCTAAATGTGATAACCAGCAAGCTGCAGGATTTGGGGCTGTTGCAAATAGCTATGAAGTTTTTCTTTTTTCTTTTCAGTACTGGGGATAGAATCCAGGGCCTTTCCCGTGCCAAGTAAGTGCTGTATCATTAAGCCATATTCTAGCCCATTGAACTGTTTTTTGAAAGAAATTCTAAAAACTACTGGCCAAAGGCCATATTTGGGCACAGATGAAACAAGCACTGAACCTTTACATGGGATGTTATCATTGTGCCATGTGTTTTAACACAGACTTGAAGTATTGTGTATTTTGACCAGACAGTGGCTTAGGCAATGTGGCAGATGCATTTGGAATGAGGTTCTCATATCAGGGATGCCTAGTATTACATTAGTTTCACGTGACAGGACTTAGAAGAAGTTCATTCAGAAAAACACCCAGTGTAGGAGTCTTTTGGCATATTTTGTGCATATTTTCTCAAACAAGCAGCAATTGCTTTTTGGTTGTGTCATTTATGGCTGTTGCCTGTCCACACTCCTAGGGCTCTTTTGCAAGCTGGCAGGCACACGGATGATTTTACAGTGGTTGCCAGGGCTTTAAAATGAGGGGGCACCATTTCCAAGATAGTGGTCTTGGTAACTGCTCTTTCCTCCAAATTTCCCCCTGAAGCTGACTTATGAGAAAAAAATCTTCTAAAAAGAAACAACAGCACATCTATTTTTCCTGAAAGAATGACTAGGAAAAGAATGTTCTAAAGTTTTACCACTGAACATGAACTGATCCTAATTCCCAAATTATGCTTATGTGTTTCCCTCTGTCAAGACGATTATCAGCTGGCTTGAACCAAAACAGTGAAAAATAGTAATTATATCTCAAGTTCAGAGATTTTTTTTTTCTTTTTAAAAAATTTAATGATAAGTTTACTATTTTCCAATTTAAAAATAGGAAATACAGAAAAATATAAAGAAAAATCTACCCCACAAGTAATCACTGTTGGTGATTTTGATTTATCTCCTTAATATAATCTATGTCTATATGCATGCATATCATGTAGTTATATTTCATGGAGTATTTGTAGTTCTGTGCTTGGGTTTTTTCAATTTAACACTATTTTGTGAACATTCCTCTAGGGTTGTGATTTTTTGGAAACACGATTTTAATGGCTGCGTAATTGTCATAGTTTACTTAAACAATTTTGCCAGTTGTTCAATGCATAACTATTTTGGATTTTCCTCTAGTGATAAATAATACTGTGGTGAGCTTTTTTTCATGTTACCCATCGTCTTACATCTTTTATTTTCCCCAGGAAGTGTTCCAACAGTGGATTTTGATACATTGCCCTAAGTTTTGTTTTCAAAACAGCTTGTACCTCTTCCTTCATTGATAACAAAGTTGTGCAATGGTGTCTCTCACCCCTGCCCTCCAGCCAAAATTTGGAGATTGTCCTTAAAAAGAAGGAATTGTCAACATGATTGCAAACATTGTTTTGAGCTGCTTTTATTTTACTAAAATGTACATAAAACATTATTTCCATTTGTTTTCTGGCAATTTAAACTGTTTTTGTCTGTACCTTTTGGCCCTTTTCCTCTGAGTATTAATATTTGTCTAGAAAACTTCCTTTTTTTTAAATGTGGGAAGGATGTGGGCCTTTTGCGGGTGGGGGTGGGGGGCTATACTGCAGATTGAATCCTTGAATCCAAGGCCTTGTCATCGAGCTACAATCATATATCCCTGGCCCCTTTTACAAATTTTTATTTTGAGATTGGATCTTGCTAAGTTGCTGGGTTACCCAGGCTCAGCTTGAATTTGCCATCCTCTTGCCCTAGCCTCTCTTAAGTGCTGGGCTTACAGGTGTGCTCAACCATGCCCAGCTGGGATATCCATCTTTAATGTTCAAAATTTAGAAAAATAAATATAGCCACATACTTTTAGGATAAAAATTTTTCAAGAAATATCTTGATTCTTAATTTCTAATGCAATGGTTTACTTTTGCACCTGTAAATACTTGAACACGGGTGACTTTCAGAACACTGCCAGTTTTGTTAGTTATAACTAGCTTCAGTTCTACCGATCTATTTTTCTATTTCCCTCTTCCTCCTACTGTAATAAAAATTTAAAAAGATCTAGACTTCTACTTATCTCACTTCACTCGACTCCACTCTTCCGTGGCAGCCTGCCAAGGAAACCGCTGTCTGAAGAGAATCACATGTGAAGGCTGAAGAGGGTCACTAGCACCAGTTGGGAGGAGTAGTTGGCAGGGAGGAGAGACAGCTCC
This sequence comes from Fukomys damarensis, assembly GCF_012274545.1. Classification (NCBI taxonomy): domain Eukaryota; kingdom Metazoa; phylum Chordata; class Mammalia; order Rodentia; family Bathyergidae; genus Fukomys; species Fukomys damarensis. The sequence continues at coordinate 29,686,032 of NW_022900916.1, forward strand.
TTGCTTGTGCCATTTAAGCAGTGACCTTCCCCAGCCGGCTCGCAGTGATCTGGCTGAATGTGTGTGGAGGAGGCCAAGGGCTCAGGACTCCCAGGTGTCTGACATCCTGCTCTCTGCTCCTGCCTGTGGCCAGAGGCAACGCCATTCATCTCAGCTCCATTGCCCGCTGCCTCCGTTTTATGATGGAGATAATAATACCTCAGAGGTATGCAACTAAGGAATTATTCTTAGAGACTGAAAATATAATCACTAATTATTGTAATGATTAGATCATGACTTTTTTCATTCTTTTTATAGAATTTTAATCAAATGCCAAAATTCAACAGCCAGATGCAGTTATTTGTAAAGATCTTTTTTTTTTTAAGCACCTATTATCTTCATAGCACCTTTGGAACGTTTATTTTACCACATACTAGTTGAATTTTTTAAGACTACAGAAATTTGAAAATTTGTTGAAAGTATTTTAAAATGTTTTGGAGTTCTAAGAAAAGAGAATGGCAATAAATAAATACAAATATAGATTTAAAATTTTGGCTCATTTTAAGTCATTGTAATTCAATAATAAAGTAACTAAATATATGACTGTTGATTTTTAAACCCCTGTTGACTTCTTTTTATTTCAGTATGAGTCATATAATCTGGAGTCATTAGTTTACTGGCAAATAATTATACGTGAAGCTATTACAGTTTACCTATTCAGCAAGAAAGTTGCATAGATATCAACAATTTAACAAAGGAAATTTAAAAAATTGTAATTGAGTTTGTGTGTTTTAGGTATATCTTACAATCATATTCATCATTGGGAATTTGTACCTGTACATGATATATCTCATTTCTTATTTTTTTCCCATTCCCTTGCCCTCTCTTCAACCCCTCCACACCCGTCCCTATAAACTTAAGCTTCGTTTCCTTTCAAATGACATGTTTTGAATAGTGGTGCTGGCTTTCATTGTACAATTTTAACTTTGAAAATGAGATAATTTAATAAGACTTTTTGTAATCCTATAAATTCATGGAAGTAATGTAGCTCTGAGTTGACAATAGTTAAAAAAGTATATATTTAGCGTTAGGTAATTTTTTTGAATGGTTTTGTTGAATGATGTTTAATTTAGTGTATGAATGTCTTGTTTATTTCTTTGCAGCGTATGCTAGGGACCATGTGTTGTAATTCCTCTAAAATCAGAAGGATTGAAGGATTGTTGAAATTATCACCTAACCCACCTGTCTTTTTTTCCCTGCCTTAACTGACAATTAGTTATGAGTCTTTGGACACTTGGGTAAATGCATACTGGCTCAGTTTCCCAATCTATAAAAGGGAAAATGATACCTTTTTAAATTTATAAGACTGATAAGAAGCTCAAAGGAAGGGAACTCTCTAGGAGGGACAGCACAGTTAAGAGCTATGTGTGGCCTCGTAAAAATTCAGTGTCATATTGCAAGATTGTTTTATTTCCAAAGGAAAAAATGGAAACAAAGTCTTTGTAAACAGGGGAGGTTGGAGGGGGTAAAGGGAGGACAAGGGTGTGGGGTAAAATGAGAACCATGTAAAGGTACAAGATCCCAGTGATGAATGTAACTGTGCTGTGTACCTAAAATATACCAATGAACTCAATGAATAAAAGAGATTGCTTTATTTCCAGATGTATGATTGTCAGTAGAGAGGCATGTTTCATTTTGCCTGGGAGATTCTGCATGCAGATAAGAGCTGAGAGTTGATTTGGCAGAATTATGATCACATATTTCCAGCTCTGGTGACCTCCAGGTTCTTCTAGGCCAGCCTTCTTATGAATGAAAGGCATAGAACAGGCCTCTTAAATTTTGATGTCAGCTGCATCATCTTCATCAGGAGAAAAAATTCAAACATTTATTCTCTGAGCAAATGGCAAGTTTTAGTGGTGGAGTCAATTTATTTCTAAAACAATCTCATTTACCTGAATGAGGAGCACATATTTATTTTCAGGGTAAGTGGTGGGGTCATAAAATTCTTGTGTGACAGATAAACCAAACAGTCAGCTATAAATTACATTTGGCGGGAAGAAGATGCTGTGGTGTGAAACCATATTTCAGCTGCTCTTCATTCTGGGGTTGAGGCTGACAGCTGGGAGTTTAGGGACTCTTGGATTTACCTGAACAACAAAAAGTATTCTTGGTAGAAAATGGAAAGGGGTGAGTAATCTTGTATCTCTGTATTTATATAAAGAAAGGAGACGCACTGATGTGACTTGGATCTAACATTTCTTTGGCCAGGAGACTCAAAGTGTCGTAGAATGTATGCTTGTGGCATTATGGTTTATTTTCCGAGACCTTTTGATGATACCAGCAAGTTCTTTTCCCTTTTGTTTTATTTTAAACTGGTCCCAGGTAGGCTTCATAAATGTGTCACTAAGTGGGTTTGTGTGTGTGTGTATATGTTTGTTTCTCTGAGCTTTCAGTCTCATAAAAATTAAATGTGTGCATCCCTGTAACCCGATATGCCCTCTCCAGTAAAAATCAATGCTTCTTGCCCTTGCAACTCAAGCTGGGGCCGTCATATGCAGCCTGTCATGTACATTTGTGCATATGACCTTGAGTCGCCGTGTTTGCTGATGTTTCTTGAACATACCTGAGACCTTGTTCACAGCTGTAAACAATCTCCTTGCTTATGTTTAGCTTCCCTGTGTGTTGGGTAGAAAACAGCAGAAGGGTGTACCCCTTTTCTCAATCTGTGAAGTGGGCATGGAATGGGGTTTGTTTTTATTGTTGATGTATTATTTATTCTATAATGTTGCAAAAAATAACTGAAGAAGATGGATTTCTGGAATTTGAAACCATTTAGATTTTTTTAAATCCCAAATTCTACTATTTCAGATATACTAAGAAGAAATATTCCAAATCTTATGATGGCAAGTTATCTGCCTGTGCTTAGATGCAGTTATCATTTTCCCCATGGAATTTTCATGACATTTTTTTCTAGGAAACAGTCAAATGCTGACTTTTAAATTTAGGTTCCAAAATAGAGCAGATTCGACTTGGATTTATCTTTGCCTCTCATACATGGGACCAGCCCATTCTTTCACAGCATTTGATTGTAGTATTCAATGACATATTACCAATATCATGGAACTTGGGGAAACAGATTACATTTATTCTGTTACATAAAATTCCCAAAGTTGAACGTATGATCAGTTGTTCTAGTTTTCCTTTCCCAGTTTTAAAACAGTAGGCATTGAAGGTCTTTGGTGCAATCCAGTAGTGATTTTTGTTTTTACTTTGTTTTGATGCCTCATCCCTCAGAGAATGCAGCTCTTATTCATTACATCTTCCTTATCTGATGAACAGAAAGTACTCTCCCAACCTGCAAAGAGATAGAGAGGTACCTGTTTTGCAGTTTAAAGACTTCATACTACTGTTCATGCATGTTGAGAAAATGGATGCCTACTTATATATTGTTAAGCATTTTTATCATCTTACTTAGTAGGTATTAATATTTCTGTATAATAATTCAGAGGGCCTCAAAATTTTATCCAAGATTATCTGTTTAGTAGAGCATCACCAGGATTGCCCTCTGTCATGGGAGCCTCTTTTCCTTGTAGCTGTGATCACTCTGCTGTGCACATGCTTTGATAAGTTTGTCAAGAGAGACCACCATTATTTCTTCTTCAGTTGAAGCTCTGTGTCTGGCAAAATTGAACTGAAGTCCTAGTTTCATACATCCTCCTTCTGTACCTTTTACCAATATAAGATACCCATTAGTTTAATCTGTAGTCAAATATCTTACAAAAAGCTAATTTTAGTGACTATTAATTTCAAGAAGTATAGTAATAGGACTTAATTCACTTAAAAATAGGTAATTTAAAGTATAGTTGGTCCTATAATCTAACTAGATGGAATTATTATTTGATGTTATTCTTCGTGCTCATATTATGAATAAGCATATTAAAAGATACAGTCCTGTTATCTGTAAATACTGTCGTGATATCCATGTCTTAAATGCAGTTGCTAAAAGGGAATAAATATTTTTACTATTCTTTGTACAAATTGGGGGAATTATAGTCTTAAATCTGTTGTAGAATAGAGACATGTATGGAATTAAAATTTGATAACTTCCATGCTCAGGATGAATGTACAAAACACTAGTCATCCATCTGCACATAAGATTTTCCAGTTATCCAAAAAGGCTTTTATTCAGGAACCATTTGTGGTCGGGATGCAGTCTGATGCATCATTTATGCAGTGCCTTAAGTGTTTACTAGAGCCTGTAAGAGACAAAGCTCAAGAATCCTGCCTAAACACCTTACTATCAAGAGACACATTTGTATTATATAATAGAATTTTATCTGAGGGTAGATATTATTTAACTCATTCATTTCTTGAGAGCAGAAGTTCAAAGTTTCCTTTAACATGTAAATAACCCCAAAATACTGATTTATATCTTCACTTCCAATAGATATTCATACTGCAGAGTATGTTGAACAGTCTAAAAACGGGTGGCGCTGGGCTGAGAGTATAAACTCTATCAGTGAGTTACTGACTGTGAGGGTCACAGACACCCAGCCTTTCACCAACAGAAAACTCTTTGTTTTCTCTCATTTTTATATTTGATTTGTTTGAGATAAGGTCTCACTATGTAATTCAAGCTGGCTTTGGACTCACTGTGTAGCCCAGGTTAGCCTCGAACTTAAGGTGATCCTGCCTCCCCTCCTGAGTGCTAGGATTATAGGCGTCCGCCACCATGCTTGGTATATTTGATTTTTTCTATTTATAAATTTTAATTAACTAATTTTTTCAAAGTAGCATTTATAATTGTTAATAAGAAGTTGTGATAAACACAAGATGACTGGTATTACTATACTGAATCAAAATAATTGCAGCCTGTGCTAAAGAAAGTTGACATTTTACTTGGCATGCAAAGCTTTTTATTGTGAATAACAACTACTTAAATATATGTTAATCCTTTAGAAATGCTGAAAATAGAACTGATCTCTGTTATTACTTTTACAGACTTCCTAGGAATCCAGAGACCCCCAAGTGGTGAGCAACTAGATTTAGCAATTGCCATAAATTCCCGTCTATTTCTAACATTCTGTGATTTGTGAACACCATTAGAACTAATAAAATTGAGCAGTTACAAATGCACTCCCAACAGTGGATTTTGAAATCCAGGTCCAGCATTTTGTGGGGTGGGGAGACAGGCAAGTAGTGAAATCACCAAGACGTGGAGAACAGGATAAGGGCTGGGAATATCTGAGCTTTGCTATGCCCCACAATTTTCCTTGGTAAGCAGCCAAGAGTACCAACATTTACATTGTTATTCTTTACCACAGACGGGTCTAATTGTCAGTGATTTTAAAAAATATCAAAATATAAAAGCAGACCCTTCATTTGATGCTTGTGTCCATGCCATCTTCTTGACCCTAGGCTCTACACTGAAGGCAGAATTAGCTGAAAGTCCAAAGTTAACTGTGTCAAACCTCTGTTAGGTCTCAACTGCCTGTAGGATAAACCTAACCTCCTTGGGTTGATGTACAAGGTTTGTCATAATTTGATGTAATCTATACCTAACTTCTCTCCATATATTTTATGAACCTATACTGGTTTTTTTCTCATACTTGCAAACTTCTAAACCTTTCATAATCCCCTGCCTTTGTATATGCTGTTCTGCTAACTGGAATACTCTCTATGCTCAAGCTTTCTTCCTGCAATGTTCAGTTAATCTAATAGCACTTACTAAGTACCAAACATTCATTTACTCATTATATCGAAGGACTTGCCATTATCAACTATCAGTCCTTTCTGCAGAGGTGGAACTTTGCTCAGAAGGGTTAGAGTACGTTTCCCAAGGACATACAGCCAATAAATGATGGAGTCAGTATTTGAACCTATAGCTTCAGGACCTATATCTTAATTTCTGTGAATAGGGTGGAACCTTCAAAAGCACAGATTTCCCTCAGCCCCTCAAATGGAGTTAGTGCTTCATTTCTTATGTTTCTCAAAGGGACTTCTAAAGCATCTCTGTAGTAGAAATTAGCAAGTTGTACTGTGATTTTGCTGTTTCTGTGCCTATGTGATTTGTGATTAATTTTGAGTATCATTCAGCTTTGTATGGCTAGGGCTAGCAAAATGCCTGCCACCTGGTAAACACTTTGTGTATATTTCTTGAATGGGCAAATGAATGAGTGAGTGAACAACCACAAAAACACTTGTCTGTACTTAGGTATATGAGGATCATCTTTCCTTCTATGGCATGATTCTGAGATATCAGTTGAAAACCATGTCCTTCCAGTAGACTTTACCTGTCTCGGGGGTACAAAACATTCCAACAGAAAAACCTAGAGCTCTCAGTTGTCATCTCCATGTGACAGTAAATCATTGTCAAATCTTGCAGAGATGCCCATGAATTCTGCTGAGTATCCATGTAGCACTCTAGTCCGACAATGCTGATTTACTTAAGTATAGGTTTCATGCTCTGCGAGAGCTCATCATCTGCTTAACTTGTGTTTACTTTAAGTACCAGTCAGCGTTTTCCCTACGAGTTATAGAAAAATGGTAATTCAACTTAATTTTTAAGCGAGGCCTGTTTAAGAATAATTTGTTAATTGCTAGTTGGTTGATTCCGTTTCCTTAAATTAAGGGCTTCAGTTAATATCACATGCTCGTTGCCAGCTTGCTGGGATCTGCTGCAGGGGTGTGCACAGTTGGTTTTATATTGCAGCCCTATTCTCTTATGCCAGCCTATACCCCAGCTTTTAAATTCATCTTTAGATAATTTTACAAGCTGCAAAGTAGCTTGATAGGTTACTAGTTTAGGATTGCAAGCTGGAAGCTTTATTTAATAGCCACTTACAAAACTGTTTAGGCAAACATTGGATATTAAGTCTTCAGTGTGATGGGGCACACAGAGCCATTTGATCAAGGCTGCTTCTTAAAATTCAGGAGGATCAAAGTTCACACTATTTGGGCTAAAGGTGTTTCATCAACTACATGCAAGACAGGATCCAAAGTGCTGTGGGGTGGCTGGGACTCCAGTGTTTTCTTTGGCAAGGAAGGGAATATTTGGCAGCCTGTTACTGGGAAGGCCCATGGAGACTGGCTGTGGCTGGCAGAAAAGAGTACACTGAGGTTGGGTGCATCGGGATATGTAATGGTTTTGTAAATGTTTTGGTTTCAATAAAATCCCAAATGTATTTTATCAATGCATTTCCCCTCTAATTTTTAGACCCTTGTGTATTTCAAGGGAAATTTAGTCCATATGTTTTTGATTCATTTATACTTAACTCATCAAAATGTTGTTCTCTAAGAGTTATTTGATGTCCAAGAAAACTTTAGAGCTTGATTTAAATCCCTTTCAAAGTGCTTTCTCCCTTCCTTTGTAAAAATAGAAAGTCATCTACTTTTGGCAATACCTAAATGCACACACACACCAAAAGTTTGCATTTGGTTGAAAGCTTTAAGCCCATAAGGCTGGTGAGCTGAGCCAAATGCATTCTCCAGCTCCTGGTCATATGTGAGCTGTTACTCAAAAGCACAGAGAGAACTTTACCTTTCCATAGTCTCTGGGGCTGTCCGCATGGAAAGAAGCTTTAAAAAAATAAACTGTCTGCTATTTGCTATGTTTTTGAACTTGGGAAAGCCACTTAAGCTCCTTTACCTTGAGTTTCCCATCTGTGAAATTGGGCTCATATTTTTCCTGCCTGTCTCCCAAAATTACTGAGAGAATTGAACTAGTGTGAAGGTACTTTGGAAAATATAAATATCATCCCAACTCTTTTTTTGATATTGTTACTCTTTGAATAAAATAATACTCAACCTTTGGTAAATGTCATGTGGTAGGCATTGTGTTAGACTCTACAGATTACTATCTTGTTTAATCCTTACTGTAACAGATAAAGGGTCAATGACTTTAAGTTCCACAGTTTGGAAATAAAACCTTGTGTAATTTTCCTACATCCTTATAGCTTGTGGTTGAAATAATTAGAAAAGGAATCCAGTGCTTTATAGATTCTGACCAGTAAGTTGTGTATTGTATGGCTTCTGTAATATCATCAACATCAGAGTTTGTCTCAAGTTAGTTTCATTCATATTTGAGTCTCTCCATAGCATTAAGCTCAGTCACATTTTTCTAGCACATTTCTTATTGAGGAATTAGAGTGAATGTATTTATAAATGATGCTGTTTGAATATATACAGATTAAAAGATCATTCATTACATAGGGTACCATTATAAGCTAATTTTAATTGAATATCTATTTTGGTCCAGACACTGCAGACATTTTTATATGCTTTCTTTCATTTGATTTTCACAGTAATTCTGAGACACAGACTGCTATTATTAAGAATAGTGAAGAGCTGAGATTTTGCCTTACCATCCAATTTTGTGGATGCAGGCAGAAGATATAAGACTCCTGGGTTAGAGACAAAACTCTTTATTACTCACAGCCAGCAAGTAGCATTAGCTTCATGTCACATCAGTGCATTTGTCCCCAGGCCTCTGAGGGTGGTGTGGAGTGGCCCAGGTGGATGCTGAGCATGGAGTGGTACATTACGGTCAAAGAACTCCTAGCTTAGAGAGCTCATTCTCTTTTAATGTTGTAGTAAATAACCTTGCTCCAGAGGGAGACATTATCGTTATTATACTGGACAGTAAGCAAACCTGCCCTTTTCTCCAGAGGGATATTCTAAGTCTGTCCTCTAAAATTTTTTACTATCCAAACATGTTTGAAAAGATTCTAGGACAAAGGCTACTAGTTTAGTTGCTTCTAAGATATACAGAATAATGACAGGCCCATGGCAGATTGTCTTGCAATGGTCATTATCTCCATTTTACTGACAGACAATCTGGATTTAGAGAGGTGAAATTCTTCATTCATTTCAGAAATATTTATTGAGCACAGGTGTATGTTAAGGTCACAAAACCAAAAATTGAGGAGAGGGGAGTCAACACAAGCTCTAAGCCAGTAACTTGTTCCCTTACCCTTCAACCCCATGTCTCCTCAGCCACTGCTTCATCTTTGTCTCCTGACTTAATGATTACTTATATGAAACAGCGACCTACCTGTACTTTAAGAAATGGTCAAAAACCCTGTGGGACAAGTGCCTCTCTTGTCATCCGTTCTCCCTCTGCAGCTCGCCCCAATCCTCAATGCCCACATGCCATCATGCACGTGCCCGAGATGTGAATGTGGTTTTGGCAGATCTGAGAGAAGTCGGAAGGGTGTTGTGAGGTTATATTCAGCAGCATGTGGAAAAGATTTGAAAGGTGGATTAAACGTGAATAATTTTGTTATGAGAAGTATTTTTGTGACTTGGGAATCATTTGGTGTCTGTACAAAATTCAGATTCTTTTTCCCATTGCCCCTTATTGTGGTTTGGACCTGTGTTTTCTCCCCCAAACCTCAAGCACTGAGAGGTGGGGCTTTGGAAAGTTGATTGGATTATAGCGGTGCTGCACTCATCAGTAGGTTCGTCTGTGGATGAGTTCTGAGCTGAAAGTGCTGCTTGGGAAGTGGGACCTAGTGGGGAAAAGGAGGTCATTGAGGGTGTGAGCTCCCTCCATGGCCCTTGTCTTCTCTCTCTGTTTCCTGGCTGCCGTGATATAAGCAGTCTTCTTCTTCCAGATCTGTCTACCATGCTGCTTTTCCTTTGAAGCTGGCCAACAATGGATTATTACCATGAGCCAAAATTAACCTCTCCTCCTATAAGTTGCTACAAGTTGTTGGTGTCAGGTGCTGTGTCCCAGTGGTAAGGACTGTGACTAAGACACCTCTTCATCAATAATTCCACACTCTTTTCTGTTTGTGTAGTGGTACCTTAAATGATTTTATGAAGATTTTTGGTAATGTCCATGTTAGGTTGTGGGATTCCCTTTGCCATGTGCCTGAATCAGTCTATCATAAAATATTAGAGGATTCTGAAGGTGGAATCTGGGGAGAAGCCAAAGGTCTTGTCGGCAATGACCAAAAACATCTTTTCCAAACGAATTGTCCTATAGAAAGGCATCCCAGACTGCAAATTCTCTCCTCCTTCAACACAAGCTCACCGGAGAGAGCTAATTTGCCAGTTTTCCTGGGAAAATAATAAAAGTGGAGATGGGATAATGAAGAGGGTTGGTGGTTAGACTGACGGAGTGAAACTTAGCTGGTCAGCCATTGCCTGTCTCAGTTAAATCACTGCGAGGGTAGGATCCTTTCACCAGCGTTTTTCCATCAGAGGAGAGGCTATCTTAAAACAAGGAAGGTGGCAGGGAAGAGGAAAGAAGCCTGACTTGGTGATATTTAGCCCTGACTCTGTGTGCAAGGTGAGCATACCACATTTTGAAGCTTTCTCCTGCTGCCCTGCTCTCCACTGCCCCCCAACAACACCTGAAGCTATTGTGTCTATTTCCTGAACTCATTTCTACTCCCCTGATGCCAGAGGAAATCTAATTAGTAAAGAATTTAAAGGAAAAAATTTCAGAGAGAACTCTGTCACCCCCAAACCATTGCAGAGTGGGGATGCGGTACTTCCCTATCTCATCTATAATTGTCAAGGTCCTTTCTACTCTTAAATGCTACACAGGAAAGTTTATGGACACACTGTGTGATGGAGGCAGCTTCTTGCAGAGTAGATGATTCTGGCTAATTCTCTGCCATTCGTCTTGCAAAACAATTCTGTCCTTGGATAGGCTATTCTTAGATGCTTATAGACTAGGCTGCAGAAACAAAATATTTCCTTATGCCCCATAACAGCAGAGTTGAACTGAGAAAGAAAGTAAGACTGGGGATGTAGCATAAAGAAAGTGTACTTGCTTAGTGTGTGTAGGTCCCGGGTTCAATCCTCAGTACTGTAAAAATAAAACATCGTTGGAGCCTGTTGTATTTAATAATGATAATGGGCCTCAGGATCCAATATTCTGCCAGTGTGGATAAGAGGAAGATAGAATGAGTGCTGTTTTGCTGTGCCAAGATCTACTGGTGGCAGTGGCAAAACATCTTCCACAAACACAAAATCAACACAAGATATGTGAAATGTCACTTCCATAATCACGCTGTGTTGTTCCTTTTCCATGGTGGCAGCCCTGAGAGCAGCCAGGGCACCTTTCCTGGGGTGAACTGTATGGGATACCCACAAACACATGGTTCCAAAGGAAACTTGGGGCTACTCATGTTTCCCTCCAACTTTGATCCTTTCCATGGTTCTTCCCACAATTTCCTTGTTACATTTGGTCCTCCTATTTGTTTCGGGTCCGCTCTCCCCCTTCCCACTCAACGCCAGAAAGCTCTATGCAGACTGGAGCATTTGGGGCTAACTTGGCAGGATGATGTGGCTGCTGGCAACTTCCAAAATATGACACAGTGAAAATATGAACCAAATGTTCCTCATATGCAAGGGTGTGAAGTCTTCATCACCCTTCTCTCTGTGAGAGGAGAACATGGAATAATTGGACTGTTTAGGGTTTCTGTCCTGGCTCTGCCTTTTAATAGTAGGGTGGCATTGCATCTTTGTAAAATAGCAGCCATGTAGAGCTCAGTGGCACTTGCATGTAACTCTAGCTACTCAGGAGGGTAAGGTAAAAGGATTGCAATTTCAAGGCTAGCCTTGGCAATTTAGTAAGACTGTGTCACAAAATAAAGGCTAAAAAGGGCTGGGGATGTAGTGTAGCAATACCTTCCTACCTCCTGCATAGCCCCCTGTAGTGCAAAGCAAAACCAAACAACTCCAGCAGTGGTCTTGCCCACCTCATAACAGGTGTTCTTGGGGTTAAACAAAGTAATTAGTGAGTGTCTGGTACATACTAAATACAGTGTGTGTAAGTGATTCTTTGGAGAGACGGGGCTTGTTTTTACTTGGGCATCAGTGGGGCCTGTCCACCTGGGTTTGCTAACCCTGTGTCCATGGGCTTGTTACTGACCTCTTGTCTGGAATGTGAAGACCAAAACACCATCAACAGGGCTGGGGATTTAGCTCAGTGGTGCCACTGCCTGCCTCGCAAGCTCAAGGTCCGAGTTTGATCCCTGGTACCAAAACCAAGACCAAAAACAAACAAAAAAAAACAAAAACCCACCATCAACCTCATAGAGTTAGTTCTGTGAGAACTAAGTAGGATTCTGCACGCAGCATAAGGCACTCCAGGAATGTCAGAATTGTTGTTACTGTATTGGAACCAAGGGCTGGTGCATACAGTTGGCCCTCTGTGTCTGTAGCAATGAACTATGGATCAATAATATTCAGAAAAAAGAACGCCTCTGTACAATACATGCATTGTATTTGGTATTGTAAGTCATCTAGAGATGATTTAAAGTAAGTGGTAGGATACTCATAGGTTATATACAAATGCAAGTATTTTATATAAGTGATTTGAACATCCACAGGGTCAGGGTGAGGATCCCAGAACCAAATCCCCTGTGGGTGCAGAGGAGTGACTGTACCTTTAAAAAAATATGGTAAGTAGTATGTGCTCAACAACAAATAACTTCCTTTTCCATAATGGTTCTTTAACGAGTCTCAGTTTATATCTGACAGATCATAGAGGTGTGTTTTGTCAGGACTGATGCCAAAAAATGAAGATAAGGTTTGCTGAAGATATTCTAACC
>NW_022900916.1:29698591-29734661 GCF_012274545.1 Fukomys damarensis
ATATATATACACATATATATGCGCATATATAGGTGCTACAGCTCTAATGGAAGAAGTTTGGACCAATTCACTTAGTATCACAGCCATGAGTCCCCTTAATGTAGCCCTTTGCTTCCGTGGAGCCACTTCCATGATGCTTAGCCATGTGGGAGGGAGAAGGCAGTGCTAGAGGACACTCATTCTTTGTGTCCCTGGAACGTAGGTCCCACACATGTATCTGCTAGGGGAGGGGACTGGAAGGTGTTTGTGTGTATTTGGAAGTTGAGGTGCCCACAGCTGAGACAGCAAGACAAACAGTATAGTGACTCAGGGTCTTATATTTTATGTGGGATTTCTAAAAGTCCCTCTGGTCACATGGCCTTCCCATAGTAGAGGCCCTCTCAGATGAGCCTCAGGTTTTCCTTTCTTCCCATGGACTCTTCCTTTGACTTAGGGCAGAAATTTATAAAAATTGGGATTTACTAAAGAGTTTTTTATTTGGTAGACAAGAAGCAGGAAGAAATTTCTTCACTGAGTGAGAGAACCTTTCTGATGACATACATATGGTTTCACATTTTATTGCTTCCAACTTTTCGTAGATCTGCTTAATTTCGTCTTGGATACCTCAGAGTTGTTTGGCCCTGACAAGACGCCAAATCTATCGGTTCTCTGGGCTCTGCATTTTCCTGGGACCTTACTCTTGGCCCATACTGTTGGATCTCCAGAACTGTGCATGACATAACCTTGTCTTATAAACTACCTAGTTTCAAATATTTTGTTATAGCAACACAAAGCAGACTAAGACACCCTTCAACTACAGTGTCCCTTAAGAGCTATTTTAGCACCCTTTCTTGACTGTGTTCCCCACTCCCCCATTCCACTTTCTGACAGCTCTGTAGTTACTTTCACATTGTTGAGGTACTTTACCTTCATATTCTGTCATGAAACCACAAATATTTCTTCTGTGCTTTTGGTTAACTCTGTGACTATGCAGTATTTGTCTCTTGCCTGGCCAGATATTGTATTAGGATCCTTCTCCAGGGGAACTAACATTATAACTTAAAGGTCTTGCTTAGGGGAATATTCCTAATCAATATCCAGTTGAATAACTGTAAAAAAAAAACAAACAAACAAACACCAAAAAAACAAACAAACAAAAATACTTCACTGGTTGCTTAAAAGCATTTGGCCAAACTTCACTTGTCAGTTTCTTCTAAGAAGGTCCTGTTAGCTTTCCTCTAATTTTTTCCCTAACTCTTTCTTCTCTGTCCTTCTCAAATAGGTCAAGCATTGCTGTTTCCTTACCCTTAAGATCTTTCCAAATTGAAAGATTTTGTTTGTGAGGCGAGCTGAGGCAGATGAAGATGAGATTGAATCTTTAACTTCTTTTGGATCATGGGAATGAAATCATATGTTCCTTGCAGTAATAAGAGAAGCTGTGATTTTGGATAATCAACTGATATTGCTGATGAGTTTTAATTTTTTTTCATTTATTTTTGGTCTTTTCACAAAGGAGAATGACAGAATAATATATGCTGTTTGTTTGATGGATCCTGTTGTGATTGATGATAATGATTCTGATGGTTTTTGTTGGATCAAGACAGCAAAAAATCCAAGGGCATTTATAATATGCTTAGTTGGGTTTAAAAATCAATTAGGTGGGTATCTGAGGACTTTGAATAATATATTGCTAGAATACCTACCAAAGAAGGGCCTAGAAAATCTTGAAAATTATCCCAGCTTGAAAGTGTGATACCTGCTGTTTTAAACTGTTGTTCTGATACTTGGTTTGTCTGTCAGGAAAAATATTGAAGTGGATAATTTACCAAACTTGCAGTTTCTCATGCTAGAGAAAATATGCAATTAGGAAATGCTCAGCATGGATCTAGAAAAGGATATTTGATGCAACTCAAATGGCTGATGTTAAACCGTAATTTTTCCCAGATAATGGCCAGCTGCAGAAGCCAGATCCACTTGGCTAGATACTCTACCTTGTCACAGATTTGCATATCCTCTGTTCATTTGTGAGTCTTGGACAGGCAAAGAGGAACTTGGGGTAACAAGAGACAAACACCAGCCCTGTAGATTTGCCTCAAGTCTGGCAAAATATGGAAAATGAGATACAATGTACATTCTCAGCAATGAATCCCCTTTTGAATGGTAGTAAAAGGTCACCGATGGTGAAGTAGCCGCAAGCTCTGAAAACTGGGGGCTTGGGATCCTCTGTTAAAATGCCATGCATGTAGCCATCATTTGCAGGCCTGCGGGGAACCCTAGGTTCTTAAGGAGAACCAAGCTCTTTGTGCCTCCACTCAAGGTGATTTGGGCACTTAGTATTACAATTTTTCTGATGTACTCTGCAAGTATATTGGCTGTGACCTGGAAAACTTCATAGGGGTCTTTGGAGAGGGCGTGGATACACAAGAGAAGAAGACATAAACTATAATTAGGAGGGAGCGGCCTCACTTAACAGTAGTCCCTCTCCTGAGGAAAACTCTTTTAATTTGTGCATTCATTACAATAACATTGTTGGAAAACTGTTATTCTATAGTGTGGCTGGCATCTAACATGCTCAGACCCAAAGTTTCACCAGATGTAAGTTTTTCTGTTTCTTGCACATAAACAAGGAAGGCCCAGGTTGTTTCAGTCTTTTACAATTTGTCTAATGGATTCTAACCACTTTTCTAGATGACATTCTGTCCACTTGCCAATGTGCGTCTGTACTTTATTTTTCCTGGAGAATTAATCCAGGGTAAACCTGGATTTTGGGGCCATGGCTTAAAAATTATTACCTGAATCTACCAAGAGGATGTGTGTTGTGTGTGTGTGTACTCATACACGTGTATGTGCATGCACATGTGCTGTGGGTATACAGTGATCACGGTTGCTTAGTGTTTCGTGTACACAGAAGTATAGCTGTTCTTAGGACCATCCCTAGGTCAGCACCACTTTCTAAATGGTGCTGCTGCTGTGGTCCTTCCATTTTGGGGTTTTGGGAACTTGGATGTAAATAAGGTTTTTGTTTTGTTTTGTTTTGTTTCCCATGCAGTTCAATTGCCTAACTGTAGAAGTAGCTGAGAGATTCATCGAGGTTCTTTGCACTCACATTCTTGAATAAGTTCCATAGGGCTTCTCAAAAAGATAATTGTATCTTTAAATATATATGTATATAACATACATGCATTTACAGTCTTCTGAGTGGTATGAAGGTGTCACTGCTGTTAACTGCCAGCTCCTTGTAGCACAGGAAATAGATCCCTGCATCTGTTTCCTGCATCTTCTGCAGGTCCACTTCTGAGTCCCTCCAACCCATCTTGAACTAGTGATTCTTTCTGTTGTGCATGCTAGCATCACTATAGAATCACAGCTCTTTGCAGTTGGTTAACGTCTTTCCCCATAGTCATGCCTTCATTCTCTCTAGCCTCATCAGATTCAAATGAGCCTTTTTTATGTCAAATGTTTTATTGTAAACAGTTACAATTTTGTAATAAATTTTACAGATTAAAAACCTAATGTAGGCACATACATTTTAAAAGCCCTAAATGTAATATAATAAAGAAGTAAAAAGCATAATTCAAGTAAAACTATGTATTTAATTGGCTCTTTGCATCCACAGGTTCTGCCTTGCAGATTCAACCCACTGCATATTGAAAATATGTGGGAAGAAATTGAGTCTGTACTGAACATGTACAGACTTTTTTTCTTATGATCATTCCCTAAATGATACAGTATAACAACTATTTAAACAGCAATTACATTGTATTAGATTGTATAAGCAATGCAGAGATGATTTAAAGTTTATGGAAGGGTGTGTGTAGGTTATATGCAAGTATGATGTCATTTTATATAAGGAACCTGAGCATATTTGGATTTTGTTATCTGTAGAGGGTCCTGGAATCGATCCCCTGCAGATACTGAGGGATGACTACTTATATGTTAGAGTCCTTATAGGAAGCAGCACAGTAAAAAGAATTTAACCGAAAAGATTTCAGTGAAAGTGAAGGTGGGCTTCCAGGACCAACCAAGGAAGAATGGGGAGGGTGTCAGTGATGAATGACAGCGAGAAGCTCTTAGCACCTGAGGCCTGCAGAACCAGGGGCAGTAAATGGTGGTTCCAGATTCCCATGAGAGCTGAAGAAGCAAGAGAGGAAGGATACAGGAATGAGGAGAGCATGGCGTGAATACCCAGGCTCTGTCCTCTCAGCTCCTCAACTCCTGGCCCTCCTTTCATTGGCTGAACGGCGGAAGCCAGAGAGCAAAGCCTGGAGGGTGCAGTCCAAAGAGCTCAGCCTTCTGGTGCAGAGCCAGACAGAGAAAAGCAGAGAATGGATTGAGGTGGGCTGGGGCAAGACAAAGAAAATAGCACAATGACTACTAATAAAATGGACACAATTAGAAATATATTGTATTAAGTTTATGTTAATGTGGTTTCTGTGCTAAAATGTTTTGTACTGTATTCTTCTTGTGATGATGTGAGATGATACAATGCTATGTGATGGAAAATGAGGCAAACGATGTAGGCAGTTGTGAGATAGAGACAGTCTTCTACACAAGTTTATATGTTAGAGTCCTCATAGGAAGCAGCACAGTAAAAAGAATTTAACCAAAACAATTTCAGTGAAAGTGAAGGCGGGCTTCCAGGACCAACCAAGGAAGAATGGGGAGGGTGTCAGTGATGAACGACAGCGAGAAGCTCTTAGCACCTGAGGCCTGCAGAACCAGGGGCAGTAAATGGTGGTTCCAGATTCCCATGAGAGCTGAAGAAGCAAGAGAGGAAGGATACAGGAATGAGGAGAGCATGGCGTGAATACCCAGGCTCTGTCCTCTCAGCTCCTCAACTCCTGGCCCTCCTTTCATTGGCTGAACGGCGGAAGCCAGAGAGCAAAGCCTGGAGGGTGCAGTCCAAAGAGCTCAGCCTTCTGGCGCAGAGCCAGACAGAGAAAAGCAGAGAATGGATTGAGGTGGGCTGGGGCAAGACAAAGAAAACAGCACAATGACTACTAATAAAATGGGACAATTTTAGTAATATATTGTATTAAGTTTATGTTAATGTGGTTTCTGTGCTAAAATGTTTTGTACTGTATTCTTCTTGTGATGACGTGAGATGATACAATGCTATGTGATGGAAAATGAGGCAAACGATGTAGGCAGTTGTGAGATAGAGACAGTCTTCTACACAAGGGTTATTTGAATGCCAGCACTAAGGTCCTGTGACAGTGGTTCTGACAAGTTATAAATGTAGCATTTGACAAAAGAAGTAAGAGATGGGCGAAGCTACTCATGAAGCCTGCTCCAAGTCCTCAGCCACATGCTCACTTTTGAGGCATTCACTTACCAGTAGGCAGCTGGCACTTTCCAGGCACATTTTAAAAGAGGGTTATTTGAATACCAGCACTAAGGTCCTGACAGTGGTTCTGACAAGTTATAAATGTAGCATTTGACAAAAGAAGTAAGAGGCGGGCGAAGCTACTCATGAAGCCTGCTCCAAGTCCTCAGCCGCATGCTCACTTTTGAGGCATTCACTTACCAGTAGGCAGCTGGCACTTTCCAGGCACATTTTAAAACGCTGATTATGGAATCCTTGGGGCTAAACCCCAGGAGCTATTAGATGGGCAAGACGAGAGAGCTTCTACCTACCAAAGTCAGGCACACAGAGCAGTGTGGTGGGATTTGGAAGTGGAAATGGGTGGGAAGAGGGGATCAAAAACGCAGAGCCAGACAGAGAAAAGCAGAGAATGGATTGAGGTGGGCTGGGGCAAGACAAAGAAAACAGCACAATGACTACTAATAAAATGGGACAATTTTAGTAATATATTGTATTAAGTTTATGTTAATGTGGTTTCTGTGCTAAAATGTTTTGTACTGTATTCTTCTTGTGATGACGTGAGATGATACAATGCTATGTGATGGAAAATGAGGCAAACGATGTAGGCAGTTGTGAGATAGAGACAGTCTTCTACACGAGGGTTATTTGAATACCAGCACTAAGGTCCTGTGACAGTGGTTCTGACAAGTTATAAATGTAGCATTTGACAAAAGAAGTAAGAGATGGGCGAAGCTACTCATGAAGCCTGCTCCAAGTCCTCAGCCACATGCTCACTTTTGAGGCATTCACTTACCAGTAGGCAGCTGGCACTTTCCAGGCACATTTTAAAACGCTGATTATGGAATCCTTGGGGCTAAACCCCAGGAGCTATTAGATGGGCAAGACGAGAGAGCTTCTACCTACCAAAGTCAGGCACACAGAGCAGTGTGGTGGGATTTGGAAGTGGAAATGGGTGGGAAGAGGGGATCAAAAATGTCCTTATGGTGGTATTTGAACCAAGTCTTGAAGTAGAACGAGATTGCAATAAACATAAAAGTGAAAAAGGGTATTGTTGACTAATGAAAGAAAAATCCCATTCATAAATTAAATGCTGGATATGTGTAATGTCCTCAGGTAGTGGCCAGAGATACAGTAATACAGTATTGCAGATTCACAGACTGCATCTCTGAGCCTGGCAGCCAGTAGAAGTTGGCGCTGGTCATTGGAGTGTCTGCACAGTCCTGTTAAGGAGTGCATAGTACTCTTTGAGACTTTGATGCTTTAGTTGGGCATTGAGAGGGAGGTGAAGCAGTAAAACCAGTGTTTTAGTAAGGTGTTTTGGACAGAGTGTGAAGGAGGGATTGTTTAGCAGGAAAGGGGTTGTTAGCAGGCTACCGTCTGGGCTCTGGCCAAAACGATATGGGCAAAAGGCCTGCATGTGCTTGTGCCATCACTGGTGGAGAACCGCATGCATTTTGCTCCTCTGTAATGATGGAGGACGGACTGATACCTTCATTTTATACTTACTAGGCAGAAGTGGTACTGACTTGGTCAACTTTAACCCCTAATCTTCTGAGGCCAGGCCACAGAAAGTCTCTTGCCTTTTTCCTGTGTTTTCACTGGTGTCGGGGCAGAGAATGCCATATAATCTATTAGAGTGAAAGCACGAATGGATTTTAGATCATTTCTAGGCAGGCTGATGACTTAATTTTTCTGAGCAATAGCTAGAGTTTACATCCTCATCTTGAGAAGAAGAAAAAAAATGTTCCCTCTGAAGCATGTACTAAAGAGAAAGGCTGAGAGGATTGATTTTTTTCCCAAAGAATCCATAAATATTTACATAAGTGCAAGTTACAAATCTGTGGTTTTGAGATTATCGAATTTCACTGCTTTTACACTCAAGGCATATAGATTTCCAGCAGGCATTTGCTGGTTGTGAATGTTCAGTCTTTGGAGAATTGTCTCCTAGTTTGTTTCCTTTGCTTTTGGAAAACAAATCTCCCTTGTGCTATTTTGAATGGGCTTGCGCCTGGTTACAGATTGGTCATTGGCAGGCACCTGATGATGGCCCTTGGCCTGGGGGCTTTGTTGTGATGGACTGCCTGCTAATGGGGGTAGTACTGCCCCACCAGGAGGCTACTTTTAAAGACCCTGTTGGCAACACAATAATTCTCTCCAAAAGGGAGCTCTGGATGGTGTTGTAATTCCAAAGACTTTGTGGATTTCCTAGGTAAATGAAGAAAAAAACTATTGTAAGATACGTCCTTTTAGCAGGGGAGCAGGGGAGCAGGTGAGCAGGTCTTACCTAAGTATGGGTGTAATGTGTGCCATTTTGCAAATGGACAGACCTCAGATATTTTAGCCTTGCTCCCTTTTTAACCGATGTGTACTTAGGTCTTGTATTAGTTTTTTTCCACTATAATGGAATACTCTATCCAACGCAGGGTACTTATGCAGAAGAGGTTAATGGTTTTGAAGGTTCCAGGGCCTGGCACTGGTATCAGCCCGGTTCTAAGCTGCTAGCAGTGGGGGAAAGGGAGGTAGCACATAGGGAGGGAGCATATGATCACATCTCAAACCATGAGCAGAGAGAGACTGAGTCCCACATCCCTTTCAATGGCAAGGCCCCAGTGACCTATATGACCGTTTACTGGACCTCTTCTCCCAAACGTTCTCTATCTTCCAAATAACACCACCCTGCAGACCAAATCTTCTATTACAGAGAACCCTTGGAGGACACTTAAACCACACCCAAACCATGGCAGTACTCCTCCTTCATATTTGGCTACAATCCTAACACTTGCTGCTGAGTAAAACTTTCAGTAAAATTTTGAACTTTGCCATTGCTAGTTTAATCTGAGGAACCTAAACCTATATATACTAAATAGTTATTTACTTAAGAAAAAGGGCAAAGCCCTGCCCCGGGGCAGGCAGTTGATACACATTTGTAGGTCTAGGGCACTGCCAACTGGAAATAAATTATCTGTCTTCTGGCAAAATAATTTTAAGATTTGTTCTTAAATTTGAGGAAGTGTCATGCAAAAAATAAGCAAGATGAATTACAAATTCCTGACATTAGGCAATGACAGGGGTTGGATTTTATGTCCATGTGCTTGGGTATAGTAGATGCATGCAGGAAAGTTTAACTTTGTAGAAAACTGGCTTTCAGGCAGAGAAACAGCAGAGTCATTTCTATCTTGTCCTGGGACTCAGCTAAGTGACCTTGTCACTTTCAGAGATGGGATTGGTGGTAGTTGGGTTTAGATCTAGATTTGTCACTTGCCAAGAAAAGAATGTTGGGCCCACCTGATTGAGTGAAGGATTAGCCTGATGTCTGTTATCTAACTGTTCATGGTCCTATCAAGAGACTTGTACTGGGCACCCAAGATGAGGATTGGAGCTTCCTAACAGACTGACTGAGACCACAGGGTGAATGGTTGTTATTAATAAGATTTCTTGTCACTGTGCAGGACTCCTGGCCTGGAGAGTTGGAAGAGCATGCAGCAGGACCCTAGTGTCCTTTAGAGGGAGCTGTGCCACTGGTCAGATGACTAGAGTGACAATCAGGAATAGGAGCCAAGGGAGAATCCTAAGCCAGGTGTGGTAGCACTTGCCTGTAGTCCTAGCTTCTCTGGAGGCTGAGGATGCAGCACCCGAATTCAAGGCCAGCCTGGGCAACTAAGTGAGATCTTCTTTCAAAATAAAGTAAGACGGGCTGGAGATACAATAAGTGATAGGGTGACCTTGAGTTCAATCCCCTGTACTGCAAGAATGCAGAAAGAACCCTAAGTAGAAATGTAGAGTTAGAGACAGGCTTAGCTTTGGATCTTAGAGGAAGACTTGAAACTGTGTCTTACTGGTTTTATACCTTTTAGTGTCTAGCAAGATGCCTGACAATGTAGTACTTCCTATGTAGACATTTGTTGATTAAATGAATTAGGGGGGATACATACAGGGATGGTGAGAAGCAATCAGCTGACTGGGATCTGCTAACTTCACTGTGATTCCAAATGTGGCTTGGTATGTTTTCTAAAAGAGATGGGCTGGACTAGGGATGAGGGCTGGCTTCATGGATTGCAACCTGTGTTACATGGGGAGGGGGTATGATTTGAAAAATGTGAGATAATGATCAAACCTTAGGTCAAATTGGATTTAAATTTACAGGTATATTTTTTAAAAAGGCTTTTCAATACTATTTTATAGTCCCAAATATAGAAAGGAAAAAGCTGTGTCAAGAGGGACTCTGAAGTTACTGCAGAGGATGTGTTAGAGTTTCAGACCTAGGTTTGAATCTCAGCCTCACAAAAAACACTGTGTGATCATAGCTGATGACTTCACCTCTCTGAGCCCAGCTTAAGTCACCAGTAAAATATGGATATGATTGCATTCTTGGAAAGGATGTTGTGGGAATTAAATGCATGAACATAAATTAAATACCTACGTGGAGCCTCAGATGTAGTGGGCCATGGGAGTGGCAATTCCCACAGGGTCCTGAAAGAACGGCAAAGGGCAGAGCAGTGGCTTTTAATGCCTTACTGTGGGATGTGCTGACCACGGTGGGCCTGCCCTTCAAGGCTCCCTGAGGGATGCGATGCTTGCTGATGTAATTGGCTGGGTCAATGTCCTGCAGATCTGATGACAGGACACCCACACCCTGTCACTCTCCTTGCCAAGACAGAATGTAGCCATCGGAGCCTCCTCTCCACCCCCACGCCCCTCCACATTAACGCCCCAGTGGAACTGGGCTTCCTTCTCATCCTCCGGGAAAAGTCAACACTCGAGCCTCGTGGCGGTCACGTTCTTAGCGAGGGAATGCATCCTCCGAGCTGGCACCGAGCCCCCGTGGAGCACCCCAGCCCTCTCTGCCTCTGTCCAGTTAGCCGGTGTTCCCCTTTCCGCAGTCAGAGCTTGCATTCGCATGCTGACTGCCTTTTCTCCTGGTTTGGCAGAGTGGGAGAGCACTGAAGATAAAACTGGGTCCTGGGTTTTTTTCCCCTATTGCAAATCCCGCCCCCCAAACAGGCTGGCTATTGAGTTAGGGACGTTTAGCACTGGTGTTTATTCATTAGGTCCCAAGGTTCCTGGAATAGTTTGAGATTTTGAAATCTCATCATCAGGGGTTGCTTTAATCTCTTCTTCAAAGATCTCCCCTTCCCCTGTTTTCCATCCTATTTCCTTCAGCGAGAGGCAGAGGAGGGCATTCCTAGGTATATACTTCTGAACAGGCTGGCTGATGTCTTCTAAGAAGGACGTAACCGGGCTGTGTGCAGGTGCGAAGGCGGGATGAGTTGGAGGCACGTGGCCTGACTTGGGTTTGTGCTGGCTTTGACTTTAACTGGCTTATAGAGTTCTGTTGTTGGTAATTTTTATGTTCTAGGCACTGAACACATGCTTTATATATATTACCTCATGTACCTCACTAAAGTCTTACAAAATATGTCATTATCCCCATTTTATAGAAGATGAGGTTCTGAGAAATAATAACCTAAAACTCATGACTCTCCTGGAGCTACGGTCCCTGTCACTGCCCTTGCTGTCTCTCACACTGTCCTTACTGTCTGCTTTGTCTTGTCCATTTAACATACCTATAAATACATACATGCTCAGCCTCACCGCGTTTAATTGCTTCACGTGTGTTACTTTTTAAAAACTTCATAGAAGCCCAGTGAGGTACATTTCAGTGTTATCATTTCCCCTAACATACAGATGTAGAAACCGAGGCACAAAGAGGTGAAATACGGTTTGCCTGATCACATAGCTGGCTTCTGACAACACTGGAGCGGGAAGCTTAGCATTCTGACTTCAGAGCTGTAGTTTGAATTCTGATTTAAAATACTGATTCCAAGATGTGCTTGCCCAGGACTCTCGGTGGAGAAGGTTAAGGGGCTGTGGAAAGCCCTGAGAAGGGCCTCTCACTTGTTTTTTAGGTAGAATGCCCATTATCAAGATATTAAGAGCCAATGATTTCTTTTGTTTTCCTTTTTTTTTTTTTTTTCTTCCAGTACTGCTAGCAAAGCCCACTGGCAGTAAGCTACATGCCTTTCAATATTATTTGGAGACAGGATCTTGCCCAAACTGGCCTTGAACTTGTGATTCTCCTGCTTTACCCTTCCTTAAGTGGAGATATACCAACCCTTGAACTTGATTCTCCTGCTTTACCCTTCCTTAAGTGGAATTATACCAACATGCCCAACAGATTTCTAACAGATGTAGGAATTGGCTATACATAAGACAGGCAGGTTTAGGATTCCATCGCCAAGTAGAACCGAGTTCACACTTTACTTGAGACTGCAGTGTAGGAGGGCAGCAAGGTAGTAACACGTGCTAGCTTTGAATTGTAGGAACATTACTGTGGCAGCCTGGTGGCCCATAGCAGGGGTAGGAATAGGGCGGTGGGATGGGTGACGGTGAAACTCTAGGAGGTCAACAGACTGAACTGTCAGAAATAGAGACAGGTGACTTAGCCTGGCTGCGTCTTGAGTTTCTCCTTTTAAAATAATGAAGAACAATGATTAACACCTTCCCAGCAGGGCTTGGTGAGGATGAAGTAAAATGCATTTTGCAACGCAAGTGCTTCATAAAGGCCCGCAAGCCATACTGGAAGCTGTTCCAGGGATGCAGCTAAGGATGGGGTGGCTTAAGCTAGGGATGGCAGTGGGAACAGGAAAAGGGGACAGAATTAAGAGGGCTAGAATTGAGAGGATTTATCACTAAGCAGATATAGGAGAAAAAGAGGAGAGGAATGACAAGTAAAAAAGAAAGGAAGAGAAAGTATGGAAAGAGGAAAGGATGTCTAAGAGATACAGACCATATGAAAATTCTCAGCATTGAAGCCATTCCAATCAGAGGAGATGTACAAAGGTAAGATAAACAAGAAGAAAAACTGCAGTTGGATGGGCGAAGCATCCACATGCGCTTTAGGCACCTGCTTGGGATGTACCTGTTACGTGGGACACCATTTAGGTCTCTGCTGCTTCCTGCATGTTTGATGGGTATTTGTTTCAGCATTTGTGCTTGTTAAATGGATTCACTAAGTTTAGAGTTAAAAATGGATGAGAATTATTTTTCTGCATAAGAGCTTGTTGGTAGTCATAATTTTCCATTAACTCATCATGACTAGAGTCTACAAATTAGGGTGTTTTTTGAGTGAAATATGTATATTTGATGTGAACTGATGTCTGACGTATGTGCGGCCATACCTCTAGGATATTCTGTGACAGCTACAAGTTCATGTCATCGGAACACTTTCCCAACAGATGGTTTGTAAAAGGCCTTACTGGAATGATTGGGTGTGTGTGTAGACATTTTTATTGAAATAAATAAAAAGGCAGAAACTACTCATGTCAGAAAGTCTTTGGTATCACAGAGATGGACCTCATAGCCTTGGAGAGCTTAATTTACAAATCCATTGCCATTTTTGAAATAGAAAAACTAGTAAACTCTAGTGAATTCACTTGTAGATTTCTGTGTATCTGTAGAAGTAGCTATCACCTTCATTGAGACATAATTCATATGCCATAAAATCCCCCCTTTAAAGTATATAATTCAGTGTTTTTAGTAGTTGCAGAATTTTGCAGTCATCACTGATATGTAAGTTTAGAACATTTTCATGTTTCATGTTCATTTTCCCTAAAGAAACCTTGTGTCCATTATCCATCAACAGTCATTTTCCATTATTCCCTCTCACTCACCAGTGGCCACCATTAATTTGTTGTCTGACTCTATGGGTTTGTCTATTTGGGGCATTTCATATAAATGGAAGCAAACATATATGGCCTTTTTTATTATTTTAATTTTCGTTTTTTAGTGCCTATTTGTAGTACTTAATGTTTGCATTCCTAATAAGGAGTTGATACGTGTACATAACGCTTCTCAAGTCCTTGTCTCATCCCCTTTACCTTCCTTCCCGTATCTCTGGATTCCCTTCCTTTTTTTGTACATGTTTGCAGTGCATAATGTGTACATACCCTGTATGGAGTTGGTACATGTACATAACATCTTAATATGTGGCTCTTTTCTTGCAGTATGTCTTTTTCTGTTAAGCATAATGTTTTCAAGTTTCATGCATGTTGTAGCATGTATCAGTACTCCATTTCTTCTTTCTTGTTAATAATGAATAATATGTTAGTATATAGATAAAGCATGTTTGTTTAATCCATTAATTAATGAGCATCTTGGTTGTTTCCACTTTTGGGCCATTATTTATTTATTTATTTATTTTGGTACCATGGATGGAATGCAGGATGTTGGGCTTGTGAGGCAGGTGTGGCCCCACTGAGCTAAATCCCCAGCCCCTGGCCATTATGAATAATGCTGCCAGGAATATTCATTTGCAAGTTAACGTGTTTTTGTGTGAACCTATAGTTTGTTTTTGTGGAGGAGGAGGCTTATACTCAAGAGTATAATTTTTGAGTCATGTGGTCACTCTTTTTAACATTTTGAAGAACTATCAGATTGCTTCCCATAGTGGTGGCTCCATTTTCCAAACTCACCAGCAATATATGAAGGCTCTTATTTCTCTGCAGCCTCATCAGCACTTGTAAGTGTCTTCCTGATTTTGATCATTCTAGTAGGTTGGAAGTGCAAGCTCAATATGCTCTTGATTTGCAATTACTCTTGATGTTGAACATCTTACCATGTGCTTACCAGTCATTTATGTTGTCTTCTTTAGAGAACTAGCTATTCATTCAAAAATGTATCTCCCTTTGAATTTGTGTTATTTGGCTTTTCTATTATTGAATAGTAAGAGTTCTTTATATATTCTGGATATTAGACACTTATCAAATATATAATTTTTAGATATTCCATTCTCTGGATTGTCTTCTCACTTTCTTGATGGTGTCTTTTGAAGTACAAAAGGTTTTAACTTTAATGAAGTCCAATTTATCTCTTTTCTTTTGTTGTTGATACTTCTCATGTCATAGCTAACAATAAATTGCCCAAGCCAAGGTCACAAAGATTTATGCTTAAATTTTTCTCTGGAATTTATAGTTTTACTTCTTATATTTAGTTCTATGAATGACTTTCAGTTAATTTTTGTTCATGGTATGAAGTAGAGGTCTAACTGTATTATTTTACATATGGCTGTCCAGTTGTGTAGCACTATTTGTTGAAATATTTGTTAATTTTTTCCTACATGGAATCATCTTTGCATCCTCCTTAAAAATGTAATTGATAATAAATGCAAAACTTTGTTTCTGGATTTTCAATTATTTTCCAGTAGGTCTTGAATGAGGCCAGTTTTGCACTATTGTGATTCTGTTGCTTTGTAATAAATTTTGAAATCAGAATAAGTGAATGCCCCAGCTTTTTTTTTTAAGATCATTTTGGCTATTTTGAGTCCCTTGCATTTCCATACAAATTTTAGTATTTTTCTTGCCAACTCCTACAAAAAAAGTTGACAGGAATTTTGAACAGAATTACATTGAATCTACATATCAATTAGGGAAGTACAGCCATCTAACAATATTAATCCTTCCAATTCATGTATGTCTTTTCATATATTTAGGGTATGGCTTAATTTATTTTAATGACATTTTGTTGTTTTCATGATATAAAATGGGCAATTTTTTCTTAAATTTATTCCCAAGTATTTTATTATTTTGAAGTTTACTGTGATTAAATTGTTTTCTTAATTTTATATTTTGATTATTACTACTGTATAGAAACACAGTTAAGTTTTTTTTTCAGCTTTAATTGAGTTTATTGGTACATTTTATGGATACAGTATAGTTACATTCACTGTTGGGATCTTGTACCTCTACATGACAGGTCTTGGTTCTCATTTTTTCCCCTTACCCCTGCCACAATTAAGTTTTGTACCTTAACTTATATTTTACCAGGTTGCTGAACATGTATTAGTCCTAATAGTTTCTTTCTTTCTTTCTTTCTTTTTGTTTTGATTGGTGGACTCTTTAGTATTTTTGGTATACAAGACTATGTTGTCTGTGAATAGAAATAATTTTACTTGATCCTTTCTAGTTTGGATATTTTAAATTTCTTTTTCCTGTCTAATTGTCCTGCTTAGAACCTCCAGTGAAAGAGAAACATTGAGAGCTGATAACTTTTCCCATGGAATCAAAAACAAATGAAAGGGATTTAAAAAAATTTTTTAGACAGCTTTAAACAGTTGGGGAAAAGTCTCTTGTATTCCTGATTTATTGAGCAACTTCATCTTCTGATGAAAGGTTGTATGATTTTGTCAGTGTTTTTCTGTTCCTATAAAGAGAATGATGTGGTTTTTGTGCCTATTCTATTAAATTGGTATATTTTATTTATTGATTGATTTTCAGATGTTAAACCCACCTTGCATTCTGGGGACAAATCCCACTTAGTCATGGTACCTAATCCTTTCTATATGATCTTGGATTTGGGTTGCTAAAACTTTGTTGAAGACTTTTACATCTGGTGAAGATTTGAGGTGTGTATTTTTTTTGTTGTTGTTTTATTTAGTTTTTATTTTTCTTGTGAAATCCTTGGCTTTGGTATTAGGTCACTAATAACTTCACAGAATACAATGGAAAGTATTCCGTCTTCATTTTTTGGAAGAGTTTGTGAATTATTGGATTTAATTATCCTTGAAATGTTTGGTGGAATTCAGCAGTAAAACCATCTGGGCTTGAGCTTTACTTGTGGGAAGATTTTTGTTTTTGTTTTTATTTTGTGTATGTTACCAATTTAAACTTTTTGCTCATCACAGATTTAAACTTTTTTATTGAATCATTAAAAAAATTAATGTAAACATTGTTTTTCTAGGAAGTTTTCTGTTTTCATCTAGATTATCTAATTTTGTTCACTTTCATGCCATATGCATTATTATTCCAAGTTATTATGAGGATTAAACTTTTTGAAAATACAACTGTAGAGCTTCTGCGAGATACAGCTATGCAATTCTATACAGACTCTGTGGAAATGATAACTATTATAGAGTGATTGCTATCTACCAGATATTCTGCTAAATTTTGTATCACAACAACCCATTGAGGTAGGTTCGTTCGTATGTTGGAAACTTGGAAGCAGAGGCACATAATAATGATATAGATGTTATCTGATGGGCTTGTTTTTGCACCCAAAGAGCCTGGACACTTCGAATGGTGGGGTACTTAATCTCATCTTCTCCAGGCCTTATTTTGGAAGGGAAGGAATTCTGACATTGCCTATTTATTCCTGAGTGCCAATGGGCCTTGAAAATAGGATAGTAAGAGTATGATATCAGGACCCTTGCAGCTTCAAGACAGATCTTGGAACCACAAGATGGTAGTACCTACCATAGAAATACAGAAAAGGACAAGAGAACATTTGGAATTTCCTTAAATTACTTCCTAGAACCTGCATCAAGCTGAGTCCAAGGGGGTATTTGAAGAACTTGAACTAAGAATGTGGCACAGAGCATTTTGAAGCTTGACCTGGAGCAACAGTGGCCAGAAAGGTGATTAATGCAGCACTGCTTAGAACCTCCAGTGAAAGAGAAACATTGAGAGCTGATAACTTTTCCCATGGAATCAAAAACAAATGAAAGGGATTTAAAAAAATTTTTTAGACAGCTTTAAACAGTTGGGGAAAAGTCTCTTGTATTCCTGATTTATTGAGCAACTTCATCTTCTGATGAAAGGTTGTATGATTTTGTCAGTGTTTTTCTGTTCCTATAAAGAGAATGATGTGGTTTTTGTGCCTATTCTATTAAATTGGTATATTTTATTTATTGATTGATTTTCAGATGTTAAACCCACCTTGCATTCTGGGGACAAATCCCACTTAGTCATGGTACCTAATCCTTTCTATATGATCTTGGATTTGGGTTGCTAAAACTTTGTTGAAGACTTTTACATCTGGTGAAGATTTGAGGTGATGAAAACAGTCCATGGAACTTAGAGTCTTTGAAAGAAATATTTATTTATTTGTATCATTAATATATTGTCAGGACTCCAGACACTTAGATTAACTCCACCAGTTGCAGAAGCATCCCAAAGCAAAAAATCCTTGGCTTTGGTATTAGGTCACTAATAACTTCACAGAATACAATGGAAAGTATTCCGTCTTCATTTTTTGGAAGAGTTTGTGAATTATTGGATTTAATTATCCTTGAAATGTTTGGTGGAATTCAGCAGTAAAACCATCTGGGCTTGAGCTTTACTTGTGGGAAGATTTTTGTTTTTGTTTTTATTTTGTGTATGTTACCAATTTAAACTTTTTGCTCATCACAGATTTAAACTTTTTTATTGAATCATAAAAAAATTAATGTAAACATTGTTTTTCTAGGAAGTTTTCTGTTTTCATCTAGATTATCTAATTTTGTTCACTTTCATGCCATATGCATTATTATTCCAAGTTATTATGAGGATTAAACTTTTTGAAAATACAACTGTAGAGCTTCTGCGAGATACAGCTATGCAATTCTATACAGACTCTGTGGAAATGATAACTATTATAGAGTGATTGCTATCTACCAGATATTCTGCTAAATTTTGTATCACAACAACCCATTGAGGTAGGTTCGTTCGTATGTTGGAAACTTGGAAGCAGAGGCACATAATAATGATATAGATGTTATCTGATGGGCTTGTTTTTGCACCCAAAGAGCCTGGACTCTTCGAGTGGTGGGGTACTTAATCTCATCTTCTCCAGGCCTTATTTTGGAAGGGAAGGCATTCTGACATTGCCTATTTATTCCTGAGTGCCAATGGGCCTTGAAAATAGGATAGTAAGAGTATGATATCAGGACCCTTGCAGCTTCAAGACAGATCTTGGAACCACAAGATGGTAGTAGCTACCATAGAAATACAGAGAAGGACAAGAGAACATTTGGAATTTCCTTAAATTACTTCCTAGAACCTGCATCAAGACAGCTTCAAGAGATCTTGGAACCACAAGATGGTAGTAGCTACCATAGAAATACAGAGAAGGACAAGAGAACATTTGGAATTTCCTTAAATTACTTCCTAGAACCTGCATCAAGCTGAGACCAAGCGGGTATTTGAAGAACTTGAACTAAGAAGGTGGCACAGAGCATTTTGAAGCTTGACCTGGAGCAACAGTGGCCAGAAAGGTGATTAATGCAGCTTGTCAAGCCCTCAAGGAAAGAGGAAAGCATGTACTCCCATGTCGGAAAACAGTCCATAGAACTTAGAGTCTTTGAAAGAAATATTTATTTATTTGTATCATAAATATATTGTCAGGACTCCAGACACTTAGATTAACTCCACCAGTTGCAGAAGCATCCCAAAGCACCAGAAAATGGATTACTTTTCAGTGTTAAGAATATCCTAGTATTGGTTCTCATGTAAAGGTACAAGATCCCAGCAATGAATGTAACTGTACTGTATACCTAGAATGTACCAATAAATTCACTGAAAAAAAAAAGAATATCCTAGTATTTAGGGGTGAGGGCCTGATTTCAAATCTTAGTTCTGCCTTTTACTGGTAGTATGACTTCAATCATATTACTTCCCTGCTCTAAATCTCAGATTCGTCATCTCTAAAAATACAACCATCCCATAAATCATTCTAAGAAGCAAATTAAATTAATGTATGGAAAATGGCTTTGTAAACTGCTAAACTCCACAAAGGTTCACTAATGGCTGTTTCTTTCCCATATGGAAAAGCCACTGAATGAATAACCCTTTGCCTGAGTGTCCATTTATGTCAGCCTGCTGAGGTCATATGGTGTGGCTTTAAAATGTAGAAGGTGTGACTGTCAGGTTTTAAAAGGGAAACAGAGAGACTGGATTTCTCTGCAGTGTTGCAAGCACAGCTGTGAGGCAGTGATTTCACAGGACCCGCAGCACCTTGCTGGGGCAAAACAGCTAAAATAAGGACAACCAGGAAGCCAGACCCAGGCAAACTGAAGAAATGAAATAAAAATAGGCCTGAAGGGCATAATAGTACTGCTTCATTTAGAAAAAGTGTTATTACCCTAAGTAGGTTCTTATGTTTTTCTTGTGGTCTTTCTAGTAAATTCTACCTAGTTATTACCTGATCATTTTTATTCTAAACATATGACTAGAAGGGGAAAAAGCTCTCAAAATATTATCTTGATACTTCAGGAAAATTGAGAAAGGTAATGTTCCTCAAGATAATGTTAATTCATTTAGAAAAAGTGTTATTACCCTAAGTAGATTCTTATGTTTTTCTTGTGGTCTTTCTAGTAAATTCTACCTAGTTATTACCTGATCATTTCTATTCTAAACATATGACTAGAAGGGGAAAAATATTATCTCAAAATATTATCTTGATACTTCAGGAAAATTGAGAAAGGTAATGTTCCTCAAGATAATGTTATTACTATGAGCTGCTATAAAGGAATTTCCACTGATTGTTCTGGGAATGCTTCAGGCAGCCTTGACAAAAACAGGTGTTGAGAGTGCAGACAAGCCTTTAGGTGGTAGGGTTGGCAGAGGTGGGTTCCTGGCTTCTATTCTCTAGATGGAAAGTTGCTCACCTTGAATTTTGTCTTCTATACACTGGGAATAATAAGACGCCTTTTCAGTAGTGTTGTGGCGAGTCTAAGTAAACAGGTGTATGTCTTAGTTGTCTCCCCTTCCTTCTTTCTGACTTCACTTCTCACACTACAAAACCAACATAGGCAGTCAGGAAATGTTTCTAACGAGGTCCTCTAGCTCATCGCAGATATCCTGCGTGGTCTGACACTTCTCTGTTTAGAAGCATGGATTCTGAGAGCTGCTATAATGGCAGCCAAGGGGAATCTGTCTATTTTTTCGACTCCTACATAGAATTCTGAACACCTCTGAGTCCACAGGGCGTCTTTGACAATCTGGACTATGATGTGAAAGATTTAGCAGTCACAGCTGTTCTAAGCATATGAATATGATGAAATACTTGTGAGACATAAACCACTGTCAGTCAAGGTACCTGCAGGAAGAGATAGTACCCTCAAAAGAGAAATCTAAGAAAATGTAATGAAGGAATGAGATTCAGAATTGGGGCTGACTAACCAGGGACTAGCCACAACAGGGAGCCATTCCAATCCTTGGGACAGGAGGGGCGGTGGCCCAAAAGGAGACCCCACTGGGGAGGGTGCTAATCATGGGAGAGGAGTGTTAGTCAGTCAAGGTACCTGCAGAAAGAGATAGTACCCTCAAAAGAGAAATCTAAGAAAATGTAATGAAGGAATGAGATTGAGAATTGGGGCTGACTAACCAGGGACTAGCCACAACAGGGAGCCATTCCAATCCTTGGGACGGGAGGGGCGGTGGCCCAAAAGGAGACCCCACTGGGGAGGGTGCTAATCATGGGAGAGGAGTGTTCAGCATGTTTGAGGCATAGAGTTGCTGTCACCCAAGGCTCCGCAGATGGCACAGGGAGTGGATGTGTGACTTCTCTAGCTTTCCGCTCTCCAGCTGAGGGAGATAGAGTGCAGCTTAGGGTATCAAGAAGGAAGAAAGGAGAGAGAACGGATCTCAACATGTCCAGGAAGAACATCTAGCAGAACTGTCTTCTTTTTTGGGGTACCGAGGATTGAACTCGGGTCTTTGTGCTTGCGAGGCAGGCAGCAGAACCACTGAGCTAAATACCTGGCCGAACTGTCTTCTTGATTAAGGAGGATCATTAAGACTGACTGGCATCACAAATATGCCTGGACTCTGGAACTACAGGCCACCAGCATTTCTCACAGATCCAACCTTGTCTTCCAGCCCTTTCCTTTTTCTTTTTTTTTAACACTTTAAAATAGTATATGTTTGGGGTCGGGGATCTAGCTCAGTGGTTCTGCTGCCTGCCTTGCAAGCACAAGGACCCAAGTTTGATCCCCAGTGCCAATAAATAAATAAATAAAATTGTATATGTTTGTGGTACATAATTAAATACTTTCATCATGGGAAATTGGCAATTTTGATCCTTTTTCCTTCCCCTTCTTTGCCTCTCCCTCCTGTTTCTCCCATTTCCTTCGCATCTTCACAAAATCTATCTCCCCAGCCTTTTGCTTGTTTGAACATACAGAAAGGAAAATCTATAAACTGCATAATCTGATTCTGAGAAGTTTCTATCATTTGCTGTGTATTCTTGGGCACACTGGACAGTACAGATTCCAGTTATGGCTCCCTGTTACGGACCCCTTTTGGACTAATGAAAATGAGTTGCTGCTCCAAGGGATGTTTAGTACTCCCAATTTTTCTTCTGTAGGCAGAATGAGAAGTTGCTCTTGTGTGGTGAGATGAGGAGTAACACCCAGATCACGTCAGTCTACCCATTTGTCAGAATTTCCCATATTGCTCACTTCTTGGGGCTACTGTGTTGAAACTGCCATGCAAATATGAATGTTTCCTGGGATCAGTAGCATAGGAAAACTGTCATTGGCCTAATGTCGCTATGCAGTTGACCAGGCTAGCGTCTTTGGGAAGAGGTTGGTTAATGAGAGATTATGTAAAGAGAAACAGTGGGGAGAACCTGGAGGTGTTTGTTTTGTCCAAGAGAAGGCAGGGTGTCAGCCTATTGAGGACTGCCTGTAGATGTTTGAAACTACCGAGCTCTCTCTTAGTGATTGTGTTTTGTGTCCCATCCAGGTTTCCTCGATAACTAGCATGCTTCCAGGCAAGGTCGGTCTCCAGAAACATTATATGGAATAAATAAGTGGGCTCCCCAGTGTGTATCTTCAAATCCTCACAAATACGTGTGACTCCTCCGACAGAACAGAGGCAGAATAGTAGCAAAGAAAATGCTCATCGGAGAAATTAGCTCAGGCAATTAAGAATTTGCAGAGTAGTCCTGAAACTATAGCCTATGTTTAAATATAGGAAACAAATAAAAAATTAGAACCTTGACATTTCTGCCCACATAAACATAACAGGTTCATACATGAAGAAAAATGAATGTCTCTGCCAAGGAAAGACACTAAAATGCTATGCTATTCTTGCTTGTTATTTTTGTCACCAAAAAATAAAGCACATTTCCGTGACTATAGAACCATGTGCTTTTCAGAAGTTTTAGATTCAGATTTCATAATAGCAATAAGAGCTGGCAGTTACATAGCACTTACCATGTGCCAATAACTGAACTAAATTGTTTACATATGTTAACTCCTTTAGTCTGCACATACTAATAACCCTCATGAGGTAAGTACTGTTGTTATAAAAGTTAAAGAAACAGAGGCGGAGAGAGGTTAAGTGACTTCTCCAAAGTCACACAGCTAATTATTGAAAAAAAAAAACATTGTTTCTAGTCTTAAAGACTGTAAATAGTATGGAGCTATAATTTATTGAGCATTCACTATCTATCTTGTTAAGTCTTTACCACCACCTCGGTGGGGGAAAAAAATGGGTTGAGCATTTCACAACTAAGAAAAATGGTATTCACATGTTTGGAAATTTGTGCAAGCTGGTCCTGATGAAGAACTGAGAAGGGCAGAGCGGACCCTGTGGATTCCGATAGCATCTTGTCTTCACCACATGCTTCTCATGTATTTCTTTTATTTCATGTTGTTTTTGATTCATTTTGTATACAACCAACTGATGCTTTTGACAGAAAAAAAAAAGAAAATTTAAATACACAAAAAGCCATATTCTCATTGCCCAGCTATAACTCCTATTAATTTGTTGATATTTGGACCTATATCCCTCATTATTTTTTATATATAAAAACCCAACTTGAGATAAAACATAATCTGTCAGTTATTAAAGTTTTCTTGACCAGTTTTCAATGGACAAACTGAGTCTTTATATTTCAAAAAATGACTCAGTTCTGTAAAATGACTCAGTTCTGTAAAAAACAAATGAAAGCCAAATCAAGTCTAGCTGACTGAGGTCTAAAACTATTGGATGCCCTTTGATCCTAACCAAATTAAAAAAAAAAATCCGTTAAGCCACTAAATCTAAAATATGGCATTAATAGTTAAAGTAACAAATATAGTAGTGGAGATTGTCCTAAATTTGGTAATGTAGGATTGAAAAAGCTTCAACATCCCGTTTGAAAGGTAAATCAGCGTCTCTTATGATAAAAAAGTATACTTATAGGAAAGATATATTATGTATTCAATATATACCAGCAATTATTCTATGCATTCTATTATGTGTTTGTGTGTACCCATCAAAGAAGGCCTTTGAAATAGGGTTTATTGTCTCCATGTATAGGTGAGGAAACAGGCATGGAGAAGTTGAGTTACCTCGCCAAGGTTGCACAGCCTAGTTTGAAGCCAGGCAGTGGGATCTCAGGCCACAGCGAAAGTGGTGACTGAAGAAACTACCTCTGAGATTCCCACAGAGTTCATACTACTGGTCTGTGATGGCTGTGCCATGGGGGCTGTTTATTCTTTCCTGTTCTCTCTCTGCCTTCATCCAGAACATATCTGGAGGAAATCTGAATCTTTGTGCAGGAGCTAGGCTATTCCATTAGTGTATGAGAAGAAGATGAGTATTTGCTTTGTATTAGGCTCTGCCCTGGCCACAGGATGACTATGACCTACCCGCAGACCCAAAGCGACCCTCATGGTTCACCTAGGGACAGAGAGCACAGATGTTAACTGCTTAAGATCCCCAGGCCTCACTGTCCTCTAAGAATACATCCCTCCCTTGGAGGACGGAGGCCTGCTTCTCCCTCTTGCGGGGACCCTTGTCTTCCCTGGCCTGCCTCCTCTCAGCCTTGCAGGCCTTCTTCCAGCCCCTGGGACAAGCTCTTTGCCTTGAAGTCCCCTTCCTGGGGCACCCTCTCCACTTTCTCACCCAGGGGCGCTTTCCCATTCTGCAGACCTTGCTGGGACAGCACCCTTGGAAGCAGGCTTGACCACCTTCCAGAAGCTTCCTATCACGTCCTCGCCTCTCTTCCCTTCTGTCACCACCCCCCATCTCTTTCTGGAACCTGCAGTTGCTTTCTGGGGTCACTTCCTTCACTCACATGCTTACTGTCTGCTCATTTTCCTTTTTCCTCTTTCTCTTGTGAGGTGAGCCTGTAGGAACTGAGGCCAGCTGCTCCCTTGCTGCTGTTTGCCCATGTCTGTCATGGAGCAGCCTTCCTGGGGCCTCAGGAGACCCTGCTGGCAGGCTGAGACATCCCCTGGAGGAAGACAAGGGGAGCAAGAGAAGATGTGGCTGTCCCCGCTGCCCTAAAAGCATGAGTCCTGTGCTGGGGTCAGCGGGTGGGGGGAAGGACTGGGTCCTCAGCCTGCATGGAATAGCCCAGCCAGGGGCAGGGATCTGAGGTCAGCTGGTTAGGGCCAGTGAAGGCAGAGAAGCTGTATGACGTCTGGAAGGGCCCTGCGCCCAGCTGATTTGGCCAGATGTTGTTGGGAGTGTCTCATTTTCACCTTTGGGTCTGTGACCCTGGTCGTGGCCAAGGAACCTCCTTTGTACTTTGAAGATTTCTTGTGAGCACTCTGGGGTGTGCCTTTAAGTGGCTTTTGTGCACTGTGGAATTTGGCCCCGGGGAGCCTCATTTTTTAAGGAACCATCTGAAGCCTGGCTGCCTTGTTTGTTTTTTGCTTTCTGTTTCCTACCTTCGCTTGCTGACCCACCTTTTTCAGAGGGCATCTAGGCGTGCAGGCTGCTTCCCCATCTGGTGCTGATACAGAGCAGCAGCTTCTCATCCTGCCTTCCGGGTGCTGGCAGGGGATGCAGCTCTGTTAAAAGGGCAAGCTTTCTCTTATGCTACTCTCTTTGGGGCTTTGTTTGAATATTCTTGGCAGAGAGGGATTGCAGGGATGGCTTGGGCTGTGTGAACCAGTCTGGGTTAAAAAGCTCAAGAATAATTAGCTTGGACCTCAGGGTGCTCCCCAGCGAATCCTGACCTCAGTTTCCGCAGGCGGTGACTGGTAACTATTGGTTTCAAATGTGAGATGGGAGTCTTAATCTCACCATGTGTGGGATGTGCCCCATGGGGCTGTGTTTTGTAGGCAGTGAAGTTAAGGCTTGCCCAGAAAAATAACATGTTTTCCTCCCCGATGCTTGAGCTGTTTGCCCAGTGACTGGCTGATTGGTGGTTTGGGAAGAAAGGAGACATTGGTTCACTTGGGTGTCCAGAGGTTTTTTTGTGTGTGTTTGTGTAAGTGGTTGTTTCTGTTTCTTTGGAAACAGTGGAGGACAGATGAGGAAATAATGATGATACTAGTGTTTATGACTTGTGTTTGAAGTCCTTGAAGCATCTTACGAACACCAACTTGATGGCCCTATTACTTTGTGAATACTAAACCCTTCAGTGTTGGTATTGCAAAGGTAGATAGGCTTTGGAAGTAATTGGCAATGTTACAATCGTAACCCCCATGAGAGCTGCTTTGCTCTGCCCTGTCCATTCAGAGGCACTTAGTGGAAAGATAAATCAAAGCTGTATCCAGGGAAGGTTTTCTTTCGGCCTTGATGGAAAATGCTTTTCTGAGATTAAAAATACCTGACACATAGGATGTAGTGGTACACAGAGGATGTGTTTTCACTAAATAAAATTTTGACGACTCCCAGTGCTTAGACATTCCACTGGACCTGCTGTAGGGGGAAAGGTTGGGATTATTCCTCTTTAACTTTCCAGTGCCCTGGGTGAGGGCATGTTGCTATTACTGAGAAACCATCTCTCCACTTTCTCAAGTTAAAATGAGCAAATCATTGATTATGCTATGACTTCCTTTTTAAAATTTTTATTTTTTCACTGTTCACTCACTCTTTACACCTGATTCAGAAATTTTTGTTTTTTGTGTGGTACTTAAACCCAGGGCCTTCACACTGAGCTAAACACCCAGCCCTTTTTAAAAAATGGTTTATTTTGAGACAGGGTCTCACTAAATTGCTACATTGCCCAGGCTGGGTTGGAAGTTTAGATCTTCCTGCCTCAGCTTCCCAGAGTGCTGGTATTCCAAGTGGGTGCCAGAATCCCTGTTCTCAGAAATACTTATTAAAATTAAATATCATGTAGAATATTTGGAGGATGTAAAGGAGAGGAAAAAGAGAAAAAATTAGAGTGAGAATAAGAACACGCATTAAGATGATAAAAGAAAATATAGTTTGTTAAAGAAAATAGCCCAGGTCGAGAATAGCTGTGAAGAAAATGTCATCCTCTGTATTAGTTTTATTTCTGAGTCTGAAGCACCTGCTGATAGGAAGGCGTGGCATTTCTCAGTTTGTCACAATACCTTGGGAACTCCACCCGCCCTTCCTGCCTTGGTCTCTACAGAGTCAGAACCGCAGGCACCGGGCTGCTAGGTACAGATCAGGGCATGGATCTGCCAGCAGAGCACTTTACCAGCATTTCTGTGGTCAGGAGCAGCCTCAGGAAAAGCAAACAGACATGTGCAGCCTCAGCAGTGGCCCCCCCAAGCCCAGGGTGAGAGGTTTCATGCTCCTTGGCTTGCTCAGGTAGCAAGAGACAGATTTTATCCCAGGCTCCAGTGATTTATTACACCCATCTGTAGGCGGTAATTACTTCATTTTTATAACAGCCATGAAAAGTGAGTTTTATTGTCATCCTTTTAAAAGAGCTCGATGCTATACAATGAAAAACAAACACTTGTAGCCAAGCTTAGAGTTGGCTGGTATGTGGCAGAGCCAGGCTTTTGAACCTTGTAGTCTTTCTTGGTATCCCGTTTTCTTGAGAAGAGAAAGAAAATAATGTTACTTCTCAGCCTTCATGTAAAAAGCTTGGAGATAAGGATTTGCTTGATAATTGCTGCATTATCAGTGAATCACAAAGTTAGGAGCTCTTTAATGATCGCTCAGCATCCCTTGGAATCTCCGGTCTCTCTACACGTATCATTGAGCGTAGACATAATTCTTCATGTCATCATTTAACACCCAGGAGCTCTGTGTGCTGCAAGCACATGTGTA
The DNA here is from genome assembly GCF_012274545.1 of Fukomys damarensis. Classification (NCBI taxonomy): domain Eukaryota; kingdom Metazoa; phylum Chordata; class Mammalia; order Rodentia; family Bathyergidae; genus Fukomys; species Fukomys damarensis. Next base: position 29,725,625 of record NW_022900916.1, read on the forward strand.
ATAAAAACAGTGATCAATGTTTCATATATTTTATAGGTTATGAAGTGCTTTTTCAAATAGCATTTCATCCGACTCTCCTAATATCCCTGTGAGTCAGATAATGCCAATATTGTTTCTATTCTCTTTTTATGTGAGAAGGATGATGCTCAGAGAAGTTAAGTAACTTGCCCAAGGTCACACAGCTGGTAAGCAGAGCAGTGGATCCTTCACTGTTGGTTTTCTAATAGAAAATCTGGTCTCCGGTTCACAAAACTAGGCTTACCACAAATAATCAGTGTTACTTATTAGGGTTAAAAGCAAAATAAAGCCTAAATTAAAACAAAGGCATATAAAAAGCTCTTCTAGTTCAGTTAAAAGATGCTCCAGGTGTGTGTGTGTGTGTGTGTGTGTGTGTGTGTGTGTGTGTGTGTGTGAATGCTTGCACATAGAGTTTGCATTAGTATCTTGCTATGAGGAATATTTAGCTGTGAAAAGAGCCTATCTGGTGTTTGATGTGGTTAAGGAAGCAGCATCACTTTCTTGCCGGCTCTGAGATTTCGTAGCACTTTGTTCAAACTCCTTTCTGGCCTTTAAAAGCCCGTTTTGCTCCACAGACATCCGGGGACTCCTCACCTCCATGCCGAGGTCCCATCACATTTGAACAAGTTCACTGTAACAGGTGGTCAGTCACTGTCCTCAGGCTACTCTCCATGGAGCAGCCTGGGAACAATGCCCTGTAGAGAGTCCTTAAATTCTGTCTTGGAGCAGCAGCCACATGTCTGTGTGTTTCCAGGCTCTTCCCTGCTTCTGTTCAGCCTTCCACAGAAGTGTCTGATGCCCTCCCCTGCCTTGTCCCTGCTGGGAGCTTCCTGCATAGCTCTCCCTTTTATTTTCTTGCCTCTGGAAGCATCCAGGCCCAAGATCTGTCCTAAGGTCTGACCTATTCCCCCTGAGCAAAGAGAGCACATTCATGCTTAGCCAGTGTTCTTAGGTTCTGGAGAGCCAGGGCATTAAAAAAAAAAAAAAAAAAAAAAAAATCTCTTTCCTCTCCATGCTGATTTGGAGCGTGGTCTCCTAAAATGGTGCTGTTGTTTGGGGCTCAGAGCCCTGGGGGACCAGAAGGGGGGCTGTTTGTTTGCTAATGGCTTGGCCCTTTTGATGAATTGGAGTCTGGTACAGCCCTCACCCCTCGTGGGTGGGGGTTCAAGGAAAAGGCCTTTTCTTTCCGTGTCCTTTTTCCAGGATGTTTTAGTGGATTTATAGGCTTTAGTGAGTTGTTCTTTTGTTTACTAGGAAGTTGAGCTAGACATGAAGGACTTTTCTCATCCATGGAAATGATCTAGTGATCTTCAGAAGCATGGCTTATTTCTGCACTTTTCAAATACAAGTTTAATGATTCCTAACTGTGGTGAACCCTGCATAGGGCCCTGATTTCTTATTCTGCCTTCTAGGAGATCAGCATCCTGTTCATATTCCTTTAGGAACTAGGCATGAGAGAGACTGAATTTAACTCTGCAATTCTTGATTTATCCCTTATATAGAGTCAACTTCTCAATATAAGGACTGAACAGGACAATAAAGAAGAAATCCACATATATGGAAGCGTGCTTGTGTATTTTTTATATGTGTGTTTTGCTTATTAAATTTTATCATTGAGACGTTGGTTAGGAGTCAGATGTTCCCCTTGTAAGTTTATAAATTGATGGCTGATGGTGATTGCAGTATTAAAACATACTTTAGAAGCTTGGTTTCTACTTATGTGTAAAAAAGGAGAAAGCAAACGCACTCTATGTGATGAATTATCTGTTAGTAATAATATAAAACAAATGTAATATTATAATAACATAAAACTAACTCTTGAACAGGCCTTGGAGCAAGGGACTGGGTCCTCTCTAGGGCTAGTGCTCATTATGGTATGGCGAGTTAACTGTACATTGGGGGCTGCAGGTAGCCGAACCAGATAATTTACTAAGAAGAAATCTACTCCAGCTTATACCGGCTCAGTCCTCTGTCTGCCATGTGGATTGTAGCTCAAAGGGTATTGGGAACAGACCCTAGCCTTTTCTCACACTAACAGGAAATGTTAATTTTACGTGCTTTTTGAATGTTTGTAAAGTTTTATTTGGCATTGAATTGAGCCACATTCTAAGCTTAACTTTGCCTGAGTTTTTCAGAGGAACACATGCACTTAGTCCCTTACTTTCATTTCCTATCCTGTATACTGTCTTTGCTTTTATTGTCTAGCTCTTCCTATTGTTTTACCCTTATCTGTTTTTTAACCTTAAAACAGGTGTCGGTGCGGGCTGGGGGCAGTGGGAGTTTATATTATTATTATTACTCTTGCAGAAACTGCACAGTTGGCTGTCTGATTGAGAGACTCCAGTGCAGAGTATTCCTTGTCTCTGGCCCTTACAATTCCAGATAAATACCAGTGACCATGCTCCCAGAAACAGTAGCAATTACAGATTGCCTTCATACAATTCCAAATCCCTTTACTGGGCTATGCAAGAAAATAATGCTTTCTCTAGGAAAGCAGATGAAAAATGTGCCTGTGCTAATATTTAGAAAGTGAACATTATTAGACTGATATGGAATCTTTGGGTGACGTGAATCCTTAACACGGCCTTTAAGTGACCCGCTAATACCCTCAAGTGTTCACGTTTGACTCTTGAAGCGCAGTGTGTTAGGAATCTAACCAAGTCTTCATGTATGTTTTTACCTGGTGTTCAACTGACAGTGTGAATACAACTGCAGGCTACTTAAGAATACAACCTGGAAAATGCCTGGCTTTCTGCTGAAGTCAAGGGCAAAAGCAACCATTTTGGTAGGACTGTTCTCAAATGTCTTCTAACAGTATTAATAGTAATCTTAAAATTTAATAATAAGATGAAATAGTCTTGGCTGTCCTGTTCAAAGCCTAGCAGTCAGTCATACTTATCACTATGTTTTATGCACTGGCCACATTTTGTGGTTCAGATTCATGCAGGAGAAGAAAAATTCTCAGCTGTTTTTATTATTTCAGGCATACATTAAATGGACCAAACATATATTGTTGCTGGAGAAGCAAGGATATATATTCAGAACAAAGACAAAAAGAAATTCTGTCCAATACAATAACTTTCACGAGTACAAAGAATACCAAGACAGAAAGGTGATTTTTTAGAGTATCTTGAAATATTCATATTAAAGTGCATTTAAAATGTATTAAAAATTAGCTGGAGGTAGAGTAGTCCCATTTGAAAATGTGTTGTAATTCTATTTTTTTTTTTTTGTAATTCTGAAGAAGCAGATTTTACTACAGTAGTACAAAAAAAAATGAGTAGAAAAAAATTTACTGCTTTCTCTTGGATTTTCTCAAAGGCCAGTTGCAATTGTCTTTTGTGAAGAATATTCCCAGTTTTGTGTTTGGTTCCTTTTCTATCATAGTTTTTTCTTAGGACTTTATAAGACAATTATTTTAAATGGCAATGAAGGGCTTACTGGAAAATAAAGATGACAAATACTAACCTAAACCTCCATCACCTCTTGTATTGGGTTTCCTTTCTTTTTCCCTATTTGTTTGTAAAGAGAACAGATACAAAGGCAAAGAGTTTGCTGCTTTTCAGCATGTTTTTCGAGGTTGTGTTCGGTTCCATTAGAAACAAACCAAGTTATTTGGTTACATTAAACATTTCCTCCAAAACTAGAAAATCTCTGTGTCCTTGTTTTGGGGACTAAGTATATGCCAAATACACTTTTCTTAGAGATGAGATGCATACTGCAAAAATGTACTCAACTAAATGCTCACACTTGGCAGACACACGTTTCAGAGACTCAAGATTGCACCTCTAATACCTCACAGTGGTGCTTTGCAAGAGTTTTCTGAACTATTAATGAACTCATAGATAGGAAAGTTACAAGACAGGATTATGTGGAACAAAAGTTGAAATTAGTCTATAAGTTTGAAAAAAAGGTCTCATATCTAAAAAAACACATGGAACACTTAAAAAAAAAGAGAGGAATGTAACATATGAAAGCCCAACCCCACTAGAATGCTTTCCCATATACAGCATAGATGATACATATATAAAACCACAAGCTCCTGCTGAAGTATATGAGAGGACCTGAGCCCCCAGCACTCTCTCCTGGTAGGGCCTCTTTGGGGAGTGAGATCCCGTCAGGTTCCAGAGATGAAAGCTGTTTGGCAATCCTTCCTTCTGGGAACAGTGAACCTAGTGCACAGCGAACTTTTGACAGTTCCTACACATGATAGAGTGTGTGACACAATCCTACAGAGGTTTCTGGTGCAGAGTGTAGGAGTCTGAGATTTTGGGATACCAGGAAACGGTGAACAATTTTGCGGATAGGGAGCCTCTTCTGCATTGAATGGAGTAGCAATGTTTAACTACAGGATTATGAGCAAAGCCCTGCACTTCTGGGGATGAGTTCTGGCTATAAATTGTGCAGGATACATCTAATTCATACCCAAGTTCTGGTGAGATCTTCACTTACAAGGTACAGTCTCACACTCGGTCTTGTTCCTTGTATAAATATCTGGCTTGAAAACTGCAGCATTCAGGCCTTACAAGCTTGAGGGCTGAAATGTCACTTTTAAAGCAGGGTTAAAAAGGTCACACAGCTGCAAATAATAATAGCCCAATGAAATTCAGATTCTAACTGCAGCCCACTTCAAGAATAACACTGAAACAGGAAACAAGCCTACTCGATCTTTTTACCAGTAAAGCTAGTGAGAACACTACTGATAAAGTGTGTGTGTATGTGTGTGTGCGTGTGTGTGTGTGTGCGTGTGTATGTGTGTGAGAGAGAGAGAAGGGAGAGAAGGGAGAGACAGTCATAAAGAGACATACACACAAAAGGAGACAGAAACACATACATAACAAGACAAAGGCACACACAGAGAAAAAGACATACAAAGAGACAAATTTTATAGAAAGAACACACACTCTTAAAGACAGAGTCACAGAGATATACAAAGATACCCTCACAAAATAAGTGAGTTTCTTGGACTGAAATTCAAGGGCATTTATTTTCCCATTTGAAGTTACGCATTCAGGTTTGGAAAAAATAAAGATATTTGAGGTCTAAAGGTTTTACTTTTGTTTTGCAATTATCTTTTCTAATAACATTTCTTTGAATGATCCTGTTATACAATATTTTGCTACAGTGGTCCTGTTTTACAGATGAGGAAATAAAATGATGAAAGTTACAGTATTCCTCCCGAAAGTAATTCTTAGTCCCAAATGGAATATATAATTCCTTTCCAACAACCAGCCACGTGTGGGGAGAACCGTTGTTGTGAAAAAAGAATCAGGCATATTAGAATAAAAGGCTGTAAATGTAGAGGGTTTTTGGTGAATGTGAGTGTTGGGTTATTACTGTGTGTGGTTTCTTGCTTTCCTGTCCAATACATTGGGAGAAATATTTGCTTTATTTTTAGAAATACAAAGTGCAAATTGGCTGTGTATTTGACAATTTTAATTAATTAAGTCATCTTTAACCCCAGCAAGAGTACTATCCATTGTGACCAACTCGAGCTCCTCTTATTTGTCACCTGTCCCAGACACTGTAGAGGGACCAGTTTCCTTCTCTGGAGCTCTTTTAGGTGTCTAGGAAACTCAACAAGTACGTGAGGATTTTTGATGTGAGTCCTGCCAGGAAGGTTCTTCCCACACTCATAGTAGGACAATAAATGACTTCAAAAATTTAACATTACTATTAAAATTCAAGCCCTCATTTGGATTTATAATATAGCATAACTAGGTTAATAATACTAGAACTGATGGAGACATGTCAATGCATTAGTGCTTAATTTCAGCTTGCAGCATTGAAGATCCCATAACTTTAGTATTCATGATTGTATATGCCGTGCTTTCAGATTTAAAGAATCTTGTCAGTGTCTTATTATTCCAAAATCCTGTATCCCTGTGTGACTATCTATTGCATTCAGCAACTTTTTTATACCATTTCACCAAGATTGGAGTTTAATACTAAGGATCAATTATGGCAGCCTGTGATTTAGATGGAGTAGTACCATCTCACCTGTGCACAGTAGACTCACACCCCCAGTTGTTACCCTTAAATTTAAAATACATATTTGCTGTATTTTCTGTAGATTATTCAAGCTTTTAGTGGTGTGAAAAACGTTTGCTTTTCATAGTGTTTGCCTTTCCTGAAATGGTATTTCCAAGTATATCCCTAAATGGCTGGCAAAAGCATTTGAATGGATTGCATCAGCCATTGTGGACGATTTCCTATTTTAGACCAGGAATTTGTGGGGTCAACCCCTGAACAATGAGAGATTCTTGCTCACTTGAGGCCAGAATAATCCAGTGGCAGTTGAGGGTTGAATTGTAAATCAAGGCTGTCATCTCCTTGTCAGCTATGGGAAACCTCAGCTCACTTTGTGCATGATTAGGGTTTTTGTTGTTTTCCAAAAATTTGATGGGAAATTAGACTCAGGCATTTGTTGTAGTGGAGCAGTGAGTCTGAATTTTGGAAAAGAGGAACAAATATTAGTACTATTTAAAACCTATTAAATGGTGGGAGCATCTGCTGCAATTATGGCTGCTTCTAATCAAAGTGACAGGATCTTTCTGTTCTTCAAAGGGTGCTCTGAGGGGTCATATATGGCCTGCATATAGTTCATAAACTGGACATTAGGGGTTACTGGCAATAGTAACAGATTGGTTTATAATGAGTTAATATATCTTCATGTGAAATTGAATGAAAATTATCTTTTTCCACCAAAAGCAGCTTCGACTTTTTCCCCTGAAAATCTGGGGGATTTCTTCTCAGACTGTAATGGGATAGGTAGAATGAGTGGCTTGCACAAGCTCTTGCCTTACTGAAAACTTGATTTTGGGCAAAAAAATTCTCGAAAACCACTGCCTCGGGAGTAGAGAATAGGCAGGCTGTTTAGGGTAGTTTATTGTGATGATTCAGGATTCATTATCCATTCCACAAAATTTATCAAACGCCTACTATGGAGGCTTCATGCAGTGGAGCCCAAGGTATGGTGATTGCCAAGCAAAACTTGGCTTATTAAAAATCCTGGCCAGTAAAACAACTGGATGGGAAATGAGAAGATGAGGCCAGACTGCTTAGGACCGAGTGTGGATCAACCTGGCTAAAACTGTGTCTGAGTAATTTGCCCCACTTGATGGATGATAAAAGAATCTATGCAGGACTTTAGTAGGAGTCAGTTTGAGAGAATAATTATTACAATATGTTCTAGAAAAGAACCATAATAATAGACCATAAAAATAAACCATGGCTCTTGACTAATACACCAGGCCAGATCATACTTCTTGATAAAAGTAAGGAAGCCTATATGGTGGAGTGGTACCATTTAGTAAAACTATTGCAGACACCTGCAATTAGGAATTAGCAAGGGAGTGTTATTTGCAGAAGATAAATGTGGGAACTGCAGAGCATCACAATAAAGCAGTTGAGGTTTACACACTCATACACACACCCACGCACCTTAGACCTCATTAATCATCTAAACTTATTTTATATTAGCAACTGCCATTTTACCTTAACATTTTTATTTCAATGTTATGTTGCCAAACTGTTTGGTCCAGATTTATTACAGAGCATTGATACAGACTCATTTATGTCTCTAAAAAATAATAAAATGGCAGTAGTAATGCAGCAGAATCTATTGATGACTAAATTATAAATGATTTGAGGACAGACTTTGTATTTCTCCTGCAGCATAATTCTTTTCCTGACATGTCCCAGTGGAAATCAAATTGCATGATCATATTTCTCTAAATGTAACATCCACATCATGAAGGCTCAGTGATGCAGGGTAAATCTATATGGCTGAGCTTTGTTATATCTCCAAATATTATCATCATAGTATATTTCTAAGGTATTTGCTGCAGCTCATATGCACATTGTAGCCAATAAGAAAGATAAAGTAGCCAATGTTGATAGCAAACAGAATTGCTAAGGTATTAGCTAGTGGACCTGAATTTATGGGGAAGTCAGCATTTTGGTGAGTCAAATTTGAGAATGGAGTGGTGATTATTATAAAAAATACTTTCTTTTCAAACTTGTGTGCCTAAGTTTGGTCAGTCTTTTTCCTCACTTTGGCTTATTAATGTATCTCTTTTAAACTTTTAGCAGTAGCATTACCAGTCTTCACAAATTCTGTTTCTTGGATGCTTATTTAATCATTATCATCAGCTACTACCTTCACATGTAGGCCACAAATGTGTATGTATAGAACTTTCCCACTTCATGTCTTCTATTGTTAATGTTGATAAAGGGGCATCTTTTCCACTTCATGTCTTCTATTCTTTTTTTTAATTGAGTTTATTGGTACAATCTAGGTATACAATACAGTTACATTCATTATTGGGATCCTGTACCTTTACATGATAGGTCTTGATTCTCATTTTTTCCCCTTGTCCCTGCCCTCCCTTCACCCCCTTCTCCCCTCCCCATTTACAAACACTTTATTTCCATTTTTCATTTTCTCATATTTTTTCCTCTCCCTTATTACCTTTCCCCTTCCCTTCCCACTTTCCCTACACCTTTAGCCCTTTACTTCCTATTTCACATTATTAATTATCTCATTAGGATCTTGTGTACTATTACAGTTTTTCACACCAGAGAAACTATTTGGTATTTCAGTTAAAGAAATCTCTGTATGAACATTAAAAATAGGGAATCCCAAAATAAAACTAAAAAGGAAAGTAGAAGAAAAAAGGCAATGATGTAAAATTAAAATAATCCTTAATTCTGAAGATGAAAATAGTCCTTGAACATATTTAAGTTGCTTCTTGCTCTTGTAGTCTTGTATTATTCTTTTTTTTCAGTATTTAGAGAATACTTTATTAGTTTCTGTAATCAAACCCAGGTAGATATGACCTTACATATTTAATACAGTGCATTACCCCTGTACAAATGGAAAAAAAATTAACATTTATAGACCAGTATGGCTGTTAATTTTTGTACAATGCCAACTCAGCACAGTAAATTGGGATAACTTTTTCCAAAGTTGACAGCGCAGTTAAAGTTTCCAAAAATTCAAATTATGTATATATGT
>NW_022900916.1:29735255-29736201 GCF_012274545.1 Fukomys damarensis
ATTCTTCCCCTCTGTTTGGGAAGTTTTCTGTCATTAATTCTGTGAACAGCTTTTTAAAGTCCTTTGTATTTTCTCCTGCTACTTCATGGATTCCTATCAGTCTTATGTTATTCTTCTTTGCATCATCTAGGAGTTGCTGGATCGATTTCTCATGATCCCCTACTGTTTTTAAGAGATCTCTCTTTTCATGGTCACTGACTGCAATCTTATCTTCTATATCTGAGAGTCTATCTTCACATTCTTTTATTCTGTTGCATACACTTTCAATGGAGTGTTTAATCTTCTGGATATCTGTTTGAATCTGTTTTATGGATTCCATTTCTTTCCTATGTTGGGTGTTTATTGTTTCCATTTCTTTCTTATGCTGGGCCTTCATGGCTTCTATCGTGGTCCTGAGCTCATCTTTTTTTTTGTCAGTTTCTGTTCTAGAGTCTCGAATCACGATTTTCATTTTGTTCACCATCTCTAAAGTTATCTGGGAAATTATTTTTGTTTTGAATTTTTCTAGAGGCTGATTGATCTGTTTTGTTACTTCCTGTGCATTGAGTTCAGGGTGTCCTGGTGATTCACTATCAGCCTTTTCATCCTCATTTGCCCTACGGTTTGCCATTGGTGAACTGGAAGTCTGTCTTTGTGTCTTGCTTAAGTGTTTTCTCTCACCATCTCTAAAGTTATCTGGGAAATTATTTTTGTTTTGAATTTTTCTAGAGGCTGATTGATCTGTTTTGTTACTTCCTGTGCATTGAGTTCAGGGTGTCCTGGTGATTCACTATCAGCCTTTTCATCCTCATTTGCCCTACGGTTTGCCATTGGTGAACTGGAAGTCTGTCTTTGTGTCTTGCTTAAGTGTTTTCTCCTTTTTTAGTACTTATTACCTTTCCCCTTCCCTTCCCACTTTCCCTACACCTTTAGCCCTTTACTTCCTATTTCACATTATTAATTATCT
>NW_022900916.1:29737421-29739717 GCF_012274545.1 Fukomys damarensis
ATTCTTCCCCTCTGTTTGGGAAGTTTTCTGTCATTAATTCTGTGAACAGCTTTTTAAAGTCCTTTGTATTTTCTCCTGCTACTTCATGGATTCCTATCAGTCTTATGTTATTCTTCTTTGCATCATCTAGGAGTTGCTGGATCGATTTCTCATGATCCCCTACTGTTTTTAAGAGATCTCTCTTTTCATGGTCACTGACTGCAATCTTATCTTCTATATCTGAGAGTCTATCTTCACATTCTTTTATTCTGTTGCATACACTTTCAATGGAGTGTTTAATCTTCTGGATATCTGTTTGAATCTGTTTTATGGATTCCATTTCTTTCCTATGTTGGGTGTTTATTGTTTCCATTTCTTTCTTATGCTGGGCCTTCATGGCTTCTATCGTGGTCCTGAGCTCATCTTTTTTTTTGTCAGTTTCTGTTCTAGAGTCTCGAATCACGATTTTCATTTTGTTCACCATCTCTAAAGTTATCTGGGAAATTATTTTTGTTTTGAATTTTTCTAGAGGCTGATTGATCTGTTTTGTTACTTCCTGTGCATTGAGTTCAGGGTGTCCTGGTGATTCACTATCAGCCTTTTCATCCTCATTTGCCCTACGGTTTGCCATTGGTGAACTGGAAGTCTGTCTTTGTGTCTTGCTTAAGTGTTTTCTCCTTTTTTAGTTTTGTTGTTGGACTGTCCTTCATTTAATCTCTGGATTACCACCTAAATCTTCCTGATATAGTTGCTCCCTTGCTTCTGGGTCTCTAGTGACCCACAGACATTCTCATCTTCGTAACATCAGAGAAAGCAGCTCATCAAATCAACCGCAATCCTTTATCCCAACTGATACAATCAGCAATACAATATGATCAAGCACAACTTGAGCTCTTGTAGTCTTGTATTATTCTTTTTTTTCAGTATTTAGAGAATACTTTATTAGTTTCTGTAATCAAACCCAGGTAGATATGACCTTACATATTTAATACAGTGCATTACCCCTGTACAAATGGAAAAAAAATTAACATTTATAGACCAATATGGCTGTTAATTTTTGTACAATGCCAACTCAGCACAGTAAATTGGGATAACTTTTTCCAAAGTTGACAGCGCAGTTAAAGTTTCCAAAAATTCAAATTATGTATATATGTATATTTATATATATTTATATTTATATAAAAGACCAATAATAGCAGTATGTTATGCATCAATAGCAGGAGCAGCTTTACGGTTGAACTCCACACCGTTCTACTACAGGTTTCCCACACCCTTTCTTTAAAGGTGTTCAAAGTTGGGAACTCAGAAAAATACCCTTTATGATCACCTCTGCCTCTGCAGAGTGGGTCAGCAGCTTTTCCAGGTTCTGCAGTCATCTGCAGTCTATTTCTCTTGATTGGTGAGTTGAGGCCATTGACATTGATGGTTATCCTGTTGTTGGTCTTTTGTTGACTCTTTTTACTTTTTCACCTTCTCCTTTTAGTTTCTTGCCTTGCCTATTTGATTTGCTCTGTTGGGCCTCATGGTGTTGTTACCTTTGTTGTCTTTTTCTAGGATATTGTTTAGAATTGCTTGTAGTGCTGGTTTGGTATTCATATAGTTTCTCAGGTGTTCTTTGTCTTGAAAGTATCTTATTTCCCCATCCATTTTGGAAGAGAGTTTTGCAGGATGCATCAGTCTAGGGTGGAGGTTGTTCTCTTTTAGTACTTGAAATATCTCATTCCAGGCTCTCCTTGCCCTAAGGGTTTGTGTTGAAAAGTCTGCTGTGATTCTGATGGGCTTTCCTTTACATGTGATTTGTTTCTTTTCTCTTACTGCTTATAGTATTTTGTTCTTCTGTTGGGATCTTGGTTATTATATGTCTAGGTGTAGATTTTTTTTATTGTGGCTAGTTGGGGTCCTATATGCCTCAGTTATCTGAATGTCAAATTCTTCCCCTCTGTTTGGGAAGTTTTCTGTCATTAATTCTGTGAACAGCTTTTTAAAGTCCTTTGTATTTTCTCCTGCTACTTCATGGATTCCTATCAGTCTTATGTTATTCTTCTTTGCATCATCTAGGAGTTGCTGGATCGATTTCTCATGATCCCCTACTGTTTTTAAGAGATCTCTCTTTTCATGGTCACTGACTGCAATCTTATCTTCTATATCTGAGAGTCTATCTTCACATTCTTTTATTCTGTTGCATACACTTTCAATGGAGTGTTTAATCTTCTGGATATCTGTTTGAATCTGTTTTATGGATTCCATTTCTTTCCTATGTTGGGTGTTTATTGTTTCCATTTCTTTCTTATGCTGGGCCTTCATGGCTTCTATCGTG
>NW_022900916.1:29740047-29750205 GCF_012274545.1 Fukomys damarensis
CGTAACATCAGAGAAAGCAGCTCATCAAATCAACCGCAATCCTTTATCCCAACTGATACAATCAGCAATACAATATGATCAAGCACAACTTGGAAACTGACCACCTATGGTAGTCACTAGTCTTTCACCCTTAAACCATTTGAATTAAATTGAAATAAAAAAGCAGTCCAAAACATGTCTGCAGTGAACAAACTTTTCAATATAGTATATTTACCATTTAGGATGGGGGCTCATGCAGAGCTAGGATGCAAGACCCCTGATCTCAGTTAGCTGATGGCTGAACCCCATGATGCAGACTGACCTCAGGCTGCAAGGCCCAGATTGAGTTCCCCAACCTTCTGAGCGGTTGAACTCCACACCGTTCTACTACAGGTTTCCCACACCCTTTCTTTAAAGGTGTTCAAAGTTGGGAACTCAGAAAAATACCCTTTATGATCACCTCTGCCTCTGCAGAGTGGGTCCAAAGACTGGCTCAATCAGGAGGTCTGAGAGTGCAGGGGGTGGGGAGTTAGGGGAGTTGTGGGGGTTCAGGGGCTTCTGAGCGACTACCTTCCTGGTGCTGGAGCGATGGCGGCTCTGGGTGGGAGAAGGTGTGGCTATCCTTCCCACCGTGGATAGGGGCCCAGGCAGCCCTCCTGTTGCTGGAGTGATGCCGGCTCCCGGTGGGAGAAGCTGTCTTCTATTCTTAATGTTGATAAAGGGGCATTTTTGATTTTTTGTTTGTTTGTTTGTTTTGTTACTGGGGATCAAACTCAGCACCTTGTACTTGCAAGGCAGGTGGTGGAAACACTGCACTAAATCCCCGGCTCTAAAGGGGCATTTTTATACTAGAAATAAATTTAAGTGATATCCAAGAAAAATTCACCAAATAAGGGAGTAATTTATACTTTTATGAATAGGGAATAATTAAGAGTGAAGTTCCAGTAACACTTGCCCACAGTACTTAGCCCTTTTCTCCACAGTAGGCCCCCAACACAGCAATAATAAGACACAGAAACGAAGGAGCTGGACATTGATATTGAAACCTTCTTGTAGAGGAGGGGGCATTGAGGCATGAAGTAGTTAAATGATCTGGAAGTGGTGTAGTAGACTGGGCCCACAGAGATAGTGAAGTTCCAGGAAAAATTTTTTTTAAATCTACTAGGAAAATATGACATATTTAGTTAGTGAATAACCCACTTACTCCAGTGTTTATTCTACCTTGAATCAAAATCATTTCTTAGCTTTAAAGTCAATCCTTATTTTGAGGCTTTGAAGTAAATTGTTAATATTCATGGTGGAGGGGAAGGATGCTTTATGATCAGCAGTGGTGAAATCAAATGAGTAATAAGACATGATAAGTTGCTCACAACTTTCCTCAGACAAGGGCAGCAGCAAGATCCCAGGATATTTGTGTTTTCTCTTCTTCTAAATATAATGGCACTGTAGTGACTTCAATTACAAGAAGCATCTTGTAGATACTATGAAGTAGAGGAAAGGCATTCAAAGAGTTCAGATCATGAGAAGGTTTAAGGAAATGGAAATACTGTTTATTTGATTTCATCATTACACATTGTATGGATGGTGTTACATTTTCACACTGTATTCAATAAATATATACAACCCATGGGGAATTTTGCCAAGAGGGAAAGGGTACTGTTCTGTGAAAATTGCGGTTTGAAGAAATTTTACAATTTTAAACTTTTAAAACTTTGTTGTTTAGTATGTGACTAACAGTGTAAGAGAGTTTTCACTTTGTGTTTCAGAATGAAAATTGCATATATATCACATGGTATGACAAACACTACAGTAGTTGTTTGGATATACAAAGTAGATATACAAAATAGGCTGCTTTGGTTGCAAGAGAATGAAACTTCCTTCAGTAAAGAGTCACTCTTACTATGACTCCAAACAGAATTCTCTCTTCCAGGGTGAAGGTGCTGTGGGAGACCATTTAGAATCAGCCACAAGTAGCATTTTAAAGAAGCAAACTGCTTTCTGTGTACAGAGTAAAAGCAGTAGCTTTTAATTCAATAATAGAGAATGTACCATTAACAGCACATGTGACACATATACATTCCACTCTAAAACTGCTTTTTATAAGTATGATTTAGAAAATTACTTAAATTTTCATAGCATTTCTATGATTTTTTTTTTCAAAATTTATGTTGCTGTGAGGATCACTACAACATTGTGTATTCTGTATTGGCTTTGAATTATCTGCAAAAATAAACTATACTCTGGTTGGGGATTTAGCTCAGTGGTGATGCGCCTGCCTTGCAAGCACGAAGTCCTGGGTTTGATCCCTAATGCCAAAACAACAATAACAACAGCAACAAAACCCCCAAAAAACTACACTCAAAGTTCGCCCAATGGACATTTACAATGGAATCTTCATCTAAAAAGACTATTGTATAATTTCATATATGCCTGATTAAAAGGTTTTTCTCCTTAAAACTACTTTATTCCAGATAATTTAGATCAGAGAGGCAGCAGTATTAATCTCATATTAATTTCAAATCAGTTTATAAAGCTTAACTAACAAAATATCCAAGGTGCATTTGCTGGCTTCTATATATCCCCACACACTGGGTAATTTTTGCTGGGGCCTTATTGTACACCAGGAATGAAAGGGAATGTAAGACTACCATTAGCCACTGAATAGTTTGGCAAACTGGTTCCAACATTAGTTTGTACAGCTTGGAAATCCTCAAGCTTGCTGGGTTGATCCTGGGGAAATCAGTGGACATATTGTTCAGAGTTGACCCTGACATTGAGGGTTGGTACCCTATTGGCTACTGTCTGTTTTGTTGTCCTAGTGACCAGCCTCAAAAGCTTTCCATGGGCACAGGAGGACATGGGTATATGTTGCCTCATAATCTCCTGGGGTGGGTTTTACCTAGCAGTGACATCCGGTGGATTTTAACATCCAGGCAAGGTATCTGCTGCAACATATTTATGGCATTTTTCTTCAATGCACTCAAGAAAGCACAATGGGAGCCCAGACAGGTGGTGTTGATCAGTGACCTTTGACAAAGTAGGCTCTGGGAATTGTTCTGGAAAGGAGCCTCTTAGCCATTGCCTTTTTCATGGTGGAAGCCTTTCTCAGGTGGAAGCACAAGATATTCATAAATTTCTGTTTTCCTTCCTTCCTTTCCCTCTAACCCTTCAGATTTATGAGGAATCCAAGATGAATTTGGAGCAGGAGAGGCCTTTCATCTGCAGTGCTCCAGGATGCTCCCAGGTAAGTGAATGGTCCCTGCCTGCTCTGGGTGGCAGTGAACACATCTGCCTTCCAAAAGGAAAGCAACTCTCGCCTTGCAAGTGTGCCCACCCTGGACTTTCCTTCTTCACCAAGAGTCTTCGTCATCACTGCCATTACCGTTAAGATCTTTACCTCTGCCATATTCCACGTTAAATAGTTGGAACTGCCCCCCCAAATGTAACAATTTTGGACATTTTCACTTTTAACTTTCTGTGGAGCCAAGCCAGATATATTTTGCCCACCAGCTAGCTGCACAGTACTCTCAGGAAGGGAAAAGGAAGTGCTCATTTTCACAGGAACCACTTAGATACAAGCTGAGCCCATGGGGTACTGGTGAAAATAGCTCACCATCATATATTTAATTTAATTTAATTTTGTTTTACCTTTGAAATGCCCCTCAACCCTTGTAGAAATTATACTTTTATAAGGTATTTAAGTTTTAAGAAGGAAAGATGTCCTGCCATGCTGGACTGAATATCTTGGTTCTGATGACTCTTGTAATTCAAATAGTGTGAGGATTAGATGAGGATACTGCCTATAGAGTGTTTAATATAGAACCTGAACATAAAAAGCAATCTATTAATATCTAGCCTTATTACTATTACTGTTCCTGCTTCTAAGACTGTTATAACGAAATGTAATTCCTTAAGAAATTAGAAACACCCATAAACCTAAAATCAGAGTTTTGCATTTTACCTTTGGAACTTGACGGTGACTTTCTCCACTCTTGACCTTTGGGCATCTCCATGTTCCAGTTTCCATCTCTATGGAAAATGACCACACATGTTCCCTTTCATGGCAAGATCTTCACTTATGGGATATAAGACAAATTTAGAACTTATTACATAGGCGTTTTCCTGAGTTACACCCTTTCCCTAAACTACTCAGGGAAACCAAGCCTCATCAGTTGGCTGTTTACGTGATGCCTTGGCAGTACTGCCTGGAGCAACACATAGGAATCAGGTGAGAAGTAATGCCCGTTATCTTCCAGAGAGTTTCTGGAATATAATGGGAGCCTTCTGAAGAAAAGAAGCCACAGAAAGTCAAGATATTGCCAGTAATATCGGCTGCTAACTGAGCAACCAGGGTTCTTCTCTCAAGTTCTGGAAATTTTTCACCAGGATCTTTTGTGCCAGTGTTTACTTCCAACCTGCAAATAAGAAAAGCAGTAAAGAAAACTATTTTTAAGCAAGCTGGTGTTGAAGACATTCAGAAATAGAAATCACTAGGAAAACACAGGTTGATAAGAAACTGGGGGAAATCCTGCTAGACCAGGACAGTCCATGGTGAATGTAGAACACCACCTTACTAAATTAAAACTTGGCCTCTAACTAAGGTAAAACGGACTCCCATTCAGTTTATTTAATGGAAATCAAGTACTTTGACAAGTTTGCTTTGCTCTGGCTGTGACAATGGGACATTAATTTATTCAACTCAAGTTACTTGGCACAATTTTTGAGGGTGCCCAGGATGGGTCAGGCACTCTTGTTGGCTGGAGAAAGACCCGATCACAAGACACATGCATCCCTATCCTTAGGGAGCTTCTAGTCTAGGCATCAAATGATAACCACACGAACAATTTATCAGTTTATTGGTCTATTGCAGCTTCCATGAAAAAAGACTATAAATCAGCATGAAGCATGGAATAAGGAAACTGACTTGGGGAAGTTAAGGGAAGGTACTGTAAGGAAAGGTCACTTCATGGATGGGATCTCCAGAGACCCAGCTAAGGCAAAAGAGAGTTTAGGGTGGCCTAGGAGTATCATCAATACCAAAGGTTGTGAGTGACAGTAGAGAAGAGGATTTCAGGGAAGGGGTAAGGCCGGGCATGGTGGTAGGTTCCTATCATCCCAGCAATTTGGGAGGCTGGTGTAGTAGCATTGTAAATTTTTTTAATAGTGTATGTTTGTAGTACATAATGATTATACAAAACACTTAATCTGCTAGAAGATAAAATAGTTAAAATTCTTGAAGTCATAGATAGGTATATTCAAGGACTTTATGAACAAAACCCCAGTTTCACAGGAAACAGTACCAAGAATCAACAAATGAGATCACATCAAATTAAAAGGCACAGCAAAAGAAATAATCAACAGAATAAAGAAACAACCAGCAGGATAAGATCATGAGTTTAAGGCCAGTCTGGGCAACATAAAAAGACCCTGTCCTCACCATCTCAAGAAAAAGAAAAAGAAAGGATCGTTAGTCACATCTGATATTTATGACATACAAGTAATCAAACTATATGGCAGAATATCCTAAATTTGGCAACATTTTCATTTAGGGCTGAATAATTATTTGAGGGCTGTCCTGTGCATTGTAGGACATTTAATAGCATCCCTGGCTTCTGCTCACCCAATCCCAGTAGAACTCCACAGTTGTGACAAACAGAAACATTCCCAGACATTGCCAGATGTCCCCTGGGAGTCAAACTGGCCCCTGATTGAGGATGATTACTGCTAGAATGCAAATTGGTTTTGCTCTCACTCCTTTTTCTTTTCGGCTAATCTACTTCTAAATGATGTACTCCGCTATTTTGTGTATTGCTTGAAGCCATCTTCTCTCCTTTTGGGCGTCAGAAAGGGTATAAACAAATTTATGCCCCAGACATGTGGTCACTGGTGTCAGACACTGCTGGAGCTGGGATAGTTAGAGGACTGAGCAGAGGCTGTTGAATTTGGTAGAAGATGGGTGGAGGCCAGATTGCAAGGATTAATGAGTGAGTGGGCAGTAAGGAAGCGGAGGAGGCAGGCATAGAGGACTCTTTCAAGAGCACTAGGCAATGATGGGAAGCAAAGTGATATAATGGTAGCCCGAGAGGGAGGCAGCTTTTTGAAAATTAAAGGATAGCCAGGCTGGATTTAGTCAAGGGCAAGAAACCAGTGAGACTGAAGGAAGGGGGGGTGAGCATGGGCGCTCCAGGGACTATTTCCCAGTAGATAATGACATTGTGCAGAAGGGTGCATGTGTGAAAGAACCCATGAAATCACATGCAAATTCCAAGGTGTAGGAGGTAATAAAAGTTGAATAGACTCCATTTTTAAATAATACATTAAATAACCTTCTATTTAACATTCTGCAGTGCAGAGGATTGAACGCAGGGCCTTGGGAATGCTAGGCAAGTACTCTACCACTGAGCTACCCTTTCAGCCCTTGAATAGGATTGGTTTTGAATGGCTTTGACCATGTCAGTGAAGGAGCAGATTATTCCCTTAAGAAGGCTGAGTGGACTGAGGAAAAGGTTGGACAAAAATGAGAAATGAGGATTTACTAAGTTTCTTGATTTGGGGAATCATTCCAAGCTTCCTTGCCTCCAAGCTTTAAATGAAAGATGTATCTAAAACTTAACTATCGCTACTTGCTGTGGAAGTGTGTTATTCTTGACAAAGTATTGCAAAAATATATTCATCTTTTAATCAAAGAGGACTTAGAGTTAAGAAAATGTAGTCATCACTTAATAGTCCCAGGAGTCTTCTATTAGCAGCTCACAATTAGGTCAGCTGTTGTGATTGTGGTATTTACTTTGGTGATATCCCACAACCTGGGAACTTGCAGGGAGAAGAAAGAATGCTGGGAATATGAAAGAGGAGTATTATGAAACAAACTTTTGTTCATTCAGAAACCTGGCATATTTACCATGTCTTGAAAATTTTTTCTTTCTAATTTATATGATACAAATGAGAAGTAAATAATGTTTATCCAAAGAACTACTTTTAGACCATTTCAGAGGATTTAGCCCAGTGAATGTCCTCATTCTCCTGAACATAAATCCATATCATTTGCAGAAAACATTTCTACTCTAATAAAAGATAATTGAAACTGTTCTGAGGAACTAAGAACTCTGATTTTTGTAAATTATGAAAGATTTGGAAATGGTCAGCAGTTTTGTTATAGTTTTATTTGACATTGATAAAACAGATATTCTATTAAATTGTTGTTACAAACAAACCAATCTGAGTCAGGCTAGACAAGGATACGCTACAATAACAAATGACTGTAAAGCTTCAATGGCTTAAAACATCAAAGGATTATTTGTTACCCAAGGATCTTTTTATAGATTGGCAGGAAGCTTTTTGTAATCTTTTAGAATTCACAAAGAGCCTTTATACTCCTTCAGAAATTTAGGATGATCAAGGGATCACGATTTCCAATTTTTCCAGTCTCCATGCTACACCATGAATAGGGTAGAGGAATGATAGAGAATTTTACACCAGGAATTACATGCTTGCCTCTGGGTAACAGGTTACTTCTATTCATGATTCAGTAGGGTGAGCTAGTCACATGGCTCCACCCAACACAAGAGGGCCAGAAAATTCAGTCCCAACAAGTGAGCAAAAGTCAGACTGACAAAAATATTTGGAAGCAACATTTTAACTATCATGATATCATTCCCTGTAGATTAAAATAGAATATGGGTTCACTACACTACACAGAGTATAGAAAGCTAAAAATAATTTATGTTACTTTAAAATTGTTTGTATGATTATAAGCAAAATCTGATAATGGGTGGACCAAATCTCTGTAAACAGAGACATACTATACAAATGTCATGGTGTACACTTATAGATATGTCAAATAATTAAGCATGGTATATAATTCTTTCCCAAATTCTGACATGAATCCAAATGCCTTTTTATGTCATGCATTTCTCTTACTCTTGGTTAATCTATAGATAGTGTCTGGCATACTTACCATGCCTTAGACTTAATTTCACGCTATTATGTAAAACAGTAACTACTAGAAAAGTTTCAGATGGTTTTGCAAAATCCAAGTGCTATTTAGGCCTAAATTTACTTGCTTACTTTGGACTTAGTCTTTTCATATTCATAAGGAGAAATAAGAAAAGTTGAGTTTTTCATGTTGCCATTATTAGTTATTTTTTATTAGCATAAGTAAATATTTATTTAAACCCACTTCCCCCCTTTTATAAGAAGCTGCAGTTTTAGAGCAAGGCATTTTTTACTGTGTACAAAGGATGATCAAAATATAGAGTGAATGTTTTAATTTTTAAAAAAATTTTGTGGTCACCATATTTTGTAATCACACCTCATATGTTATTTTAATACCTTTAAGTGCACACTTACCATTTCTGTTTTATCTTTGAGCTAAACACAAAGTTTAAATTCTACCCTTTGATGACAACTTCTAGTTCCCAAAGAAACATATAATTTACTAACTAGTCAGCATCAAGGGACTATTTAAGAAATGTTTAAGAAGTCCTTTCTTAAAAGTTTCCAGAGAAGGTGTGGGGAGTCAGAGAATGGCTGAAGACAAAGATGTTCTTATTATTAGTGCTTAGTCATTTTTTTCTGCAACATAGGCAACCTCTTTGGCAAATTGTGAGGGAAATTACAATGCATGTATTTGTGTGTAATTGAAAGGAACATCCCAGCACATTTGCTTGCTTAAAACAGCTTGTAACTTTACTTACTTATGTTTTCACACTTTGTCAGACTGATTTGTTGTCTTGTAATTCTGTCATGTTTGCTGTGCTGAATAAATGCTTGACTTTATGATGGCAAATATGTGCTACAAAACTGAATGTCTCCTCTCTCTCTTCCTTTTTTTTTTTCTGTTTGCCCAACAGCGCTTCCCAACAGAGGACCATCTGATGATTCATAGGCACAAGCATGAAATGACTTTGAAATTTCCCTCCATAAAAACAGACAACATGTTATCAGGTAAGGAGCCAATAGGCAAAGAGGATTTGGATGACCTGATCAGTTTTGTGCGAAATATATACTCTCTGGTGCGCTGATTCCCACTGGAAAATTCTGTACTTTAAAAATATACTTATCTAAGTCACAGCAGAAACATAATTAACTAATTTCATACTCACCCCAGTAATCGAAGAATTATGACTTGTAATTTTCTAGAATATGAAATAACTATTACAGTGAAACTTGGCTCTGTATAATTTTTTTTTAAATCATGTACAACAAATCATTCAGGTATCACATATTAATCGAGCATTTATAATGCACACTACACTATTCAGTGTGTTATAGGAGATACACAGACTGATATGTCTCTGGTCTTTGCTGACATCATGATAAAGCTTGCATATGAAAATCTAGCACAGTTACTGTAGAGGTTCATGTGACTATGTATCAAATGAGTATTATTAGAGGAAAATGATATGCCTCTTGTGTGGAAGGAGATTTCTGTCCTGAGACACTCAGTGAAGTTTTCTTTAAGAAACTCTATCTGCCTCAAGAGTAGGGGAGATGAAATGAGATAATTCCTGGAGACATAGCACATGCTCAGTAAATGTGAGAGGAAATTAATTGCAGTGTGATCCATCAATGACTTAGGATTTCTTCACATTTTGAGAGGCAGTACAGTGAATCAGAAAGAGTGCAGGGATAGCTGGGACTCTGTCTCACCTCGATATTTAACCTTGAGAAAGTAACTGGACCTTTCTAGGCGTCAGTCTCTTTGCCCATAAAATGGAATGACCATCACCGCAGCTCCTAGTTCACAAGTGTGTGGCGATGATCCAACGAAAGAATGTCAGAGAGTGCTTTACAAATCCCAGCAGAATAACCACATGATTTCTGATGATTCTTCTCACTGGCATCATGAAAGAAGTAACACATCTATGAACAAATTTTAATTGATACAGGAGAGAAATTGATTTCTCTGGCCAGTGTGGCTTATACGATTTAGCATTTCGGTAGCTCTTTAGTTTTCTTTATTTTGCTATCAGGGTTACTATTCAATCCTCTGCATTGTTAGATTATATTAAGCTGCCAAACAGGGCAAGGCAGAGGGCTCTGACCCACTGACTACATGGTCAGGCTGTGCCAGTTCACACAGTCCTGGTGTGAAGCTGTCCCCGTACCTTCATGAACCCACCAGCAACTTGGTGGCACCTAAAGGGAGATTCTAGCATTCGACAGCAGCCTCGGCCC